>NC_057855.1:91182067-91485097 GCF_015237465.2 Chelonia mydas
TAGGGGCAGGGGGTTGGGGGTGTCGCTTACCTTGGGGTGGGGGGCTCCCATTGGCATGGTCCTGCAGCTCCTAGGCAGTGGAGGGGCCGGGGGGCTCCGTGCCACGTGCTGCCTGTGCCCACAGGCCCTGCCCCCGCAGCTCCCATTAGCTGCAGATCCCGGCCAACGGGAGCCGTGGCAGCCAGCGCTTTTGCCCCTCCGCCGCCTAGGAGCTGCAACATGGAGCTGGGTATGGAGCATTAGCGGGGGTCCTGGGCCATGCACCATGGCCCGTCTCCCCTCCCCCAGCACCCGTGGTGCCCCCTGACTGCCCTACCCTGAGCACCCACAGCCCCCTGCCCAAGTTTTAGTCACGGGTATTTTTAGTAAAAGTCATGGACAGGTCACGGGCCATGAATTTTTTTTTACTGTCCATGATTTTTACGAAAAATATCCGTGACTAAAACGTAGCCTTACTGATTCCTAATTTGTTACCAAGTTACTGGGCCAAGCCTTGCTTGTCTGATTCAGTAAAGTTGTCACAGTGTGATCAATGAGACTATCTGTGGGAGTAAGGAGAGCAGAACTTGGCCCGTTGAATCTGGCCAATGAACTTCTCCAGCCTAAGAGTGGCAGGGATCTTTGCAGCTAGAAGGGGCCAACAGACCTCAGTATTTGTGGTGAGAGATCACATTAGAAAGAGAGGAGATGAATGAGCTCTCTGAGTCTCTTCAACTCACTGTCTTGTAAGCAAATCCTATAAATTATACAATCAAGTTGGAACCATTTCACTATAAAAATGTACTGCAATCATTTGAAAAATGTGCACTAGGTCCTTGTTGTGAGGTAGCTGAAAACCTTGATAAAGCTCAAAACTACTTTGTATTTTTGGTTCCTAGCCAATGAGACTCATTTGTACAGTTTGAAATCCAAGCAAACTTGTAGTCAACTAAATTATAACTTATTACCACAGGCTACAGACTTTTAATACATTTTGTGGTTGGAACTGGACGATTTACTGTTTTGGGCCCTGCTGGCAGTTATCATGCATCATTTCCCTAGAAATAAAAATAGCCCTGCTGTGGTTATCCTCTGGACTGATAAAAATATATCTAACAAGATGTGTCAGAGGAACAAATTCAGAAAATAAAGGCAAGAGATTAAATAGAGTTATTATTTTATGTCTAAAGTACTAGATCTTTCAGCAGCCATGACGACTTTTGGTCTACAGCAAAAAGGTATCTCAAGAAGGAAAAAAGATCTAAGGGAAGCATCAAGCTCAAATAAAGCCACCTGGGGATAGCTGACTTGTAGGAGCTTTGCAAGAGTCAAAATTTACATAAAAATCAGTATTTAGGGTTTAGCGCGATAGAATCAAAAAGGATTTAATATGTGCGTTTCTTTTTGCAAACCGTTTAAAAGCGACGTTTTATAATCCATTCCCAACACTAACCTTTAACGGGTAAGAGTAAAATAATCCTTTGCGATATTTTTGCAGTTCACACTCCGCTGATGAAAACCATTGCCCCCTCAACATAAACCACTGGAAACCAACAGCAGAACGCATGTGTATTGGTTTTAATGAAGTAATGATTTAGGCCCCAATCCTGCAATGAGCTTTATGAGGGCACAGGGATTAATCCACATATTAGTATTGATTTTTATTACAATGGTGCCTAGGAACCATAGTCATAGACCACGACCCCACTGAGCTAGACATGTACAAACACTTAGGGTAGCTAGGGCAGCGCCTTGTTTACTTATGTCTGGTGCATTTGAACGGCTTTTCATTTTCTTTCATATTACGCTATAGTTTATTTAACTGATTAACATGTTAATTCATGCTGGACTATATAAGACTTGGGCCCCAATCCTGCAAGTTGGCTCAATTGATGGGACTCTTCACAGGCGCAGGTGTCTACATGGACTGAATTGCAGAGTCAGGGCCTAAGGATCTCTTCTTTTAATTGCTAGTAAGCGGATTTTGTCTGGATTTTTACTGGGGATTTGAGCGCTTTTGCATGCTAGACTTAAGGTATTAAAACATAAATATGAATGCGTTTCTTTGAGCAATGAATATGGACGGACAGTTTAGGGACTGTGGAATTATGGATGGATTTCTAGCACAGATTTAATTGGTGCTAACTCGTTTTGTAGTTAGCTGGGAGTAGAGTCTTAAGAGTAAACAGGAGGGGAGCTTTTGGAAATAAAGAGATTAAATAGGTGGTGCCATGTACGTTGCTCAGCACTTTTATGGCCTGGGAGAGCTATGTTGTTGTTTTTTAAAATGGACTGATTGTAACATTCCTAGTGACGTTTTAAAGGAACGTGTTTCCATTATGACAGGTTTCAGAGTAACAGCCGTGTTAGTCTCTATTCGCAAAAAGAAAAGGAGTACTTGTGGCACCTTAGAGACTAACCAATTTATTTGAGCATAAGCTTTCGTGAGCTAGCTGTAGCTCACGAAAGCTTATGCTCAAATAAATTGGTTAGTCTCTGAGGTGCCACAAGTACTCCTTTTCTTTTTGTGTTTCCATTAGATACTGCATAATAGAACTTGGCCAATTTCCCAATCGGTTGCCAATAAACAGGACACCCCATTTTATTCTGAACACTGTCTTTTTCTTTTTTTTTTTAAATAAAAAATAAGAACTTTGTGCCATAGCCCAGCAATGTATAAATGGGGACATGACTACTCTTGTGCCCCTATTGGTTGCTACGTGTCTGACTTGACTGGCTTAAAAAAAAAATCACAGCCCATCAGCTTGCACTGGTGCCAGCTGGCGCTAAGAGGGCTGTTTATGGTTCCAAAGATACTCAGTGTACATCAACTGAACCAGTGAGCCTGATCTTCTTGTCCTCCAGCTGGGTGAGTCAACAGGAAAACCCACTAGCTCTGCTTGACTCACTAAGACATCAGACCTTCCATGCTGTATTAAGCCTATCCCGGGGGAGGGGGAAGGAGGTGCCACTCCATCTGATAAATTATAGATATTTTTACAGTGCAGTGGATAGAAACAATCACTCCCATTCTGTACAGAAGAGAAGATGAAAGGGCCATAAGAAATACCAATGCACTGGCAAATGAGAGGACACCTCTGTAATGGATTTTAAGGGTTTGTGATTCACATTACAGTGTACTGGATGGGAAAGACAACCCTAGGAAGTAAGGTTGGATGCCCTTCAGTTTGAGAGGGATTAGGACCAGAAGATGAGTTTTATGGACAAGAAAGAACAATAACTACTACCAGCGTTTCTGGTTAACAAGCTCATGCTGGTCTTGTTAGCTAAGGAAAATGAATGAAATTGAAAATAAATGAAACGTTTGAAAGAATTGGGATGTTAGCACCGTCTGTGTCCCAGGTCTAGGTATCTGGATACCATTAAGGCTAGAGCAAAACTTAACTTATGCAGGTGTTTAGAGAAAAGTTTTATTGCTATCTTTCCATTAAAGATCTTTAAAAAGGCCATAAAAGATTAGGGGAGAAAGGACACAGAAGGAAATCAAAGCCAAATGCAATGTACCTGGGGCAAGTATTCCCTTCAAACGTTTTCACCACTAGCCAGTAAATAAGATAATATGGTAAGCATTTTTTCAGTTTCAGAAACATAATCTGTCTCTTAAATACTCTACTCTGAAGCGATGGGTAATAGTAGGTTTTAGATGGGTGACTCTTTTACCTGCCTATTTGTCCCAGAAGGGATAGCTCAGTGGTTTGAGCATTGGCCTGCTAAACCCAGGGTTGTGAGCTCAATCTTTGAGGGGGCCATTTAGGGATCTGGGGCAAAAATTGGGGACTGGTCCTGCTTTGAGCAGGGCGTTGGACTAGATGACCTCCTGAGGTCCCTTCCAACCCTGATACTCTATGAGAAATCTCTTAGCCATTATTGACGAAGAGCCAAATTCTGAGGTTAGGTCATGGTCAATCCGTGCGCAGAAGGGACTTTCCACATGCAGAACTCACTCCTCTCATGTGGAAGAGGGCACACAGAACTGTCTTCTTAGCACCATTACCCACTTAAAGCTGTGGGGACTGAGGAGGTGCAGACAGGGTTGCCCTACAATGGGGCATGGGGATGTACATCCTTGTCTCTCTAACCTCAGAGATTAAGCCTGGGTTTGTATTACCTGACCTGTCGAGTCTTCTGCAAAGAGGAGATCCGGCCTGGATTTTGACTAGGGAGAGTCACTGGTATTGCAACCAGCCTATTCAGGAAAGAAATGAAGGCCTCTCACATGGATGGCCCTGCCCTTGTATGGATCTCTGGGGATTGTACAAGTTTGGATGCTGCAGGTTCTCCCTCATTTCTACTGAATAATGGAATCTCCCTTGTGCTTGCTGACTAGATCCAAGGCAAAATGAACACGATTCCTCCAGAATCTGTGATTTCCTTCCTAAGATGCTGTTGGCTAATACGGGCTCCCAGTTTATGCATTATCCTGGCCACAAGCTCTCCCAGTGGAACCCTCATCTCATTCATTGGACAAGAAGGTCTGGGTATCAGAACAAACCCTGCAATTTAATTCTGTGTGATCCTCCTCCTCCACACTAGCACAGCACACGGGCCAGAAGTTTACAGGCTTCAGCAATGTCCTGACTTAAAATTATTTCTTGCATAACAGCCTCTTTATAACTGGAAATCTTCTACTATGTGACCTTGGTGAAGTCACTTAAACTCCAAGGGCTTAAATTTCCCCAACTGTATAGTTAGATAGTAATACTTAGCTACCTCACAGGGATGGGATGAGGTTTAATTCACTGATGTTTGTAAAGCGTTTTGAGATTCTTAGAGGAAAGGTGTTACAGAGCAGAAACATGATCCAGTGGACAGGGCATGAGCCTGGGACTCGGGAGACCCTGAGTTTAATTCCCTGCTTTGCCACACATGGCCTGTTTAAGCCTGGGCAAGTGCCATGGTCCTGCCTCCCAACGGGACAACCATTCTTCCCTACTTCACAGGGGTGTTATGATAATAACCCCATTAAAAATCGTAAGGTGCTAGGATATTGCAGGAAGTGCACTGTGGGTACCTGATCCAGACAGATGTGTTATTTTTAGTGTTTGGGGTTTTTAAAATAATAACTGCATTATTTCCACTGAAAGATCAATTCTGCAGGCATTATGACTTCTTTTTATATTTTTCACTACGCTTATTTATAGCAATGTTGTGCTGGAGAATACAACAAATACATAAAGATGAGTTCCCCTCGCTCTGCTGCGTTTCCACAGCTCTCCTTGCTCTGTGCAATATGGCTGACTGAAAGCTTTCGTAGCTGTCCAAAAGAGAGCATGTATTCCAAAGAAGTGAATCTGAACGCCACCTGCACATACT
Organism: Chelonia mydas; assembly: GCF_015237465.2. Classification (NCBI taxonomy): domain Eukaryota; kingdom Metazoa; phylum Chordata; order Testudines; family Cheloniidae; genus Chelonia; species Chelonia mydas. The sequence continues at coordinate 91,187,381 of NC_057855.1, forward strand.
TAGCTACTAAAGGAGCTCACTCCAGTTTGTCTAAATACCTCTCTAGACAAGCACAAACAAGAGCCTTGATGTGCCTATAAAACTTCAGTAGGTTAGTTGCTTCTCTTCTCAAAAAGAGCAAGAATATGAAAGAGATTTTACAGAATAAATGGCGACAGCCATCTTCAATGATCTGCCCTGTGTAAAACACGATGTTGAATTGTATCAATTGTGGGTATGTTATTGAGTAAAACACCGGAACATTAATAATTCTAGGTGGCGAAACAGGTAGATCATTTCCATACAAACCTTAGTCGCGGCACCTTTACGAATATGCAAAACATCACAGACACAAGGCCTTATTTGCAGACACTGAATTAAGCTGTAATCTTTAAAACTGAGTTAATTCTGAGTCTGGTTTTGGGAGACAGCAATTATGTCAGCAAAGTATAAAAGCAAGGAAAATTTTTTTATATTAATGACAACTGAGAAAATATATATATATATATATTGTAACAGTTGTCAACTGCAGTTAGATTCAACTCAACTTATTAGTGCATGGCTTTTAGCCAAAAGCAATTCACATTTGCAGAAGTGTACTATCACATATGTCTTAATAACAGAAATGTGTTTTTAAAAATGTATGTGATAAGTCACATATGGTAGAAGGAATCTGTACAGCTTTCAGCCCTTGTGACAATGGAAGCTACTAAATTTATTTTGTGAAGCTGAAGAACATTAAAATTCAAGTGAAATTCTCTTTGACATTTGAAAGAGCTACAGCACTGATGGCATTAAAAACTAGACAAGACTCTGCGGTGCTGAATATGGTCTCCTTGCTTATACAAATACAATCTAGATCTATTACAGTTATCTTAAAGATACCATTTTACTCTTGCCCTCAGAGGCAAGGTTTTAGGGTAAAACCATACAGGTACATTAAGTGCTTACATTTCATTGAAAAATACGAGGCAGATATTTTAGCTCTTCTTTATGCAGAATGTAATTAATATGTATAATGGACTCCCTAGGGTACTAACTGAAGCTGCAATCATTAACATATTCAAAGGCAAGTTAAAACAAGCAGTTGGGGAAAACATGACAGGGTGAAATATACATGTGGAGGTGGAGAGCGCTAGATTGGCCATATGGCCTTCTTCCATCCCAAAATGTTAGTATATTTTTCAGGTCCCAGAAAGCAATGATTTAACTTAAAATGAAGAAACGAACATTTTAGATGGTGTAATTGCGGATCGCTGTAAAGTACAAATTGCTTAGGAGTGGCGTTGTCTGCTGTAAACTGGTGCCGCACCACTGACTGCCATGAAGTGGTCCCAGCTTACACAGCGGAGAGTTATAAAAAAATTCATGAATGAAAAATATTACGTTGGAGCCGCCCCCAGCTCCATTCTCTTGTCCCCTAGAAGCTGAAGCGGAGCAGCTAATTCACTTCAAACAACCACCACCAGCTAGATTTTTAATAGCTTGGATTGGACTGGAACTAGTTACCTAGAAATGAATGGCCCCCTGTTTCATTACAAGTTCCTTCAGCTTTTATATCTCCCTTGGTTTCCATTTCTAATTCTCATCAGATTAAATGAAACATAAAGAGTCTGATTTACAAACTGCCTGGCACCTTGCACAGTTGTTCTGATGAGCATTTTACATTCATTTTGCCCCGGTGTAAATGACTATCCAAGGTGGAAGGCAATGGAGAGTGAGGCCTGTAGTCTTTTTGCTGTGCCTCCCAAAACCGAGCCGCTCATGAGCCCTCCCAGAGAAAAATCACTTCCAAAAGGCATCACGATCAGCAAAGTGCAATGAAAACAGTGGCTATAATAGGAAGATATAGCTCCTGGGGACTTAGTTAAACTGCAGACTGATCATCCACCAAAGCTGGAAGTATGTGTTTTATTGGTACTTAATAGAACATTAAAACTAGAGTATATGTTGTTTAAGCAGAAAAAGTAGCTGTTGATTGCTATTACCCTTAACTGAAAACATCTCTCCTGAAAGTACCAGGACATCTGTATGGCAACTTTCTTAATTCAATGATATACTGTAGAGAATGGCTGCTAGTGCCCTAAGATTTAAGAACTTCTCATAAAATGCCCTGGAAATTGGTCCCTGGTAGCTTGCTCATCCTCCATAGATCCCCAGTATAAAGAACAGAAATATACGTACGTACGTATGTACGTGTATGTGTGTGAGAGTTCTTAATCAACAGGATGGCAAAGCTCTGATACATTGGTGCAAAATATTCCCAAGTGTCTAGAAATCATTTGGCACACTCGCAGTTATTTCCCCCTCTGTCAGATCTTCCCAAAGATTGCAATTAAAAACCAATCTTTTTAGCATGTGCAACCCCCCCGGGCAAGGAGTACAATGTACTGAACATGATGATGATATTATTTGGCAGCTATTCATAGACAGTACATATTAATTTATGTAAACTGGACACAAATCAGGGCACGCAGTCATTAGGGACTCATGAAAAATCGAAATCTGTCCTTGATGATCAGGGGATTTTTTTATGGCTCTGATTATGGATTAACTCGAGTTCCAATGTCTATTTTATTGCCGTATCGTTGGCCTTTTGTTGTGGTTGTTTGCATGAAGTTCATTAAAGTTGAATTTTCCAATGGATATAAAAATAACTTACTTTACAGGAATGTTTCTAGGTTTTGTCTTTTCAGCAGCCTATAAATAGAAGGGGGGAGGGGAAAAGAAACAGTTAAGCAACATTATTAAGCACAATCATTCCTGGAACCAAAATAATATTAAAATAGAATGCTGTTCAGAAATGGAATAAGCAAACCAAAGCAGGATACCAGAGTTAAGTAGGCAACAGAGTGAAGATAGCAAATGCTGAACCCTTTCCCCACAATCGCGATACAGCTCTTACAACATTCCTCCTGGTGTCTGAGATATCGGCATGCTTTATTTTTTTAATGGCCATAAGTGTATAGGAACCGTTCATTCAGAATGATCACCGTCTTTCCCAGGCTGAGATCGGGTCATGTTTGTTGCAACGTTACTACCTACATCTAGCACACCAACAGCAACGGGAAAAAATAAAGGCAAAAACGGATTCTATTTCCAAAACAATTTTTATTAGCCAACAACAGAAAAGGGCAATGGATGACCAAATGTTCAGATCAATTTCCTCCTGTGAAACCTTTGAGAAAACACACTCCAAATCATCTAAATGAGTAAATCTCTGGGCCTCTCGGCCTGCACCGCCTCAGACATGGAGCCTGGTTCCAGTTTATTGCTGAACCCATTGATCTGTGTACAGTCCATTTATCATTCATGAAAAGAGCCAGTGATCTTCACAGTATATTAGAAGAAACAACTCAGATCATCTGTCAACGGCCCTCTTATTTCTGTTTCCCTCTCCACAGGGATTTCATCTCCTTCGATTCTTCTTGAATTAAAATGTTGCTAAGCAACACAGCTGGGGGCACTGATGGCAGAATGGCTACAGTCTATCAAACTGTTTAAGCTGTTGGAGATTTTAGTGGTGATTTTTTTTATGCTTCTATGGCATAATTATGTAATCTGAACCAAACTTTTATTCCCTCAGAATTTCATAGACTACATAAATCACATTGTGATACAGAGACGGTTGAGATATTATCTTAAGACAAAATTAGTGCTGTCAAATCATTTTAGTGCATTCTTTTTAGTATTTGCAGTACTAGGCTATCAGTTTTAAATGGGGAAAGGAGTCAAACTGTTAGGCAGATTACATGTACCGTCGCACTGAAATGCAGATTGAAAGGTGACTGATCCATAAACCCATTACACTATGGAAAGCTTTCGTGCTTACTTGCATTTTAGTATATTTCAGGAAACAAAATAAAGCCAGAAAAACTGGCAATGATGCACAAGGGTTAAGGGGGCTTGGGTGAAATACTGTAACCTTTGCTTTGTTCAGGGACAAGGAAAAACATATTCCTTGGTAAAAATTCCCAGTGAGGATATTCAGAATGTTGAGATAAGGACAAAAGGATTAGATCTTCTGTCTAAACTGGCCTCAACTCTGAAGCGAATCCCCTGAACTTGCAATATTGGGCTACAAATCTTGTGAGAATAGGCTGTTGTATGACATTGTCAGTGGGACCAGAAATTTTACAACCCCCACCCAGTAGTAGGAAGATCCACATTTAAATCCATCGACATCCAAAACCATTGATTTTTTACTTAAGATAAGGAATTAAGGTTTGTGAGATCTGAAATGGGGAAATATTAGTTTTATGGACTGGCTCCTTTTGTGCAGAGAAAGGCTTGCTCTTCCGGTCTTAGATTACGTTTTACATTATTTATTATGGGTCGGTAGAGCCTGGGAGAAGCGTTTGTTTTATATTTATACAGTGAAATCAACATAAAAAAACAAGACAGTAAGCAAGTAAATGAATATTAATCAAACCAACCAGGTGAAAAGAATGGTAAGGCTGCTCACTGAAGCACTCAGAACTCAGGAAATGCGAAAGTTAACCTTAATTCTGCCCCCTTGTGCAAACACATGATGAAGTCCCTTCCAGGCCTATGTTTCTATGATTGCGTCCTTGCCTCATGAAGTGGTCAGTTGACTGGTGTGGATCCTGCCTCACTCTATAGGCACCCTCCAAAATATACTTAATTTATTTGATGTGTGCATGTTCAGGGCCAAAAGAACACTGTTTAACAAAAGAACCCTCATTAATAAAACAAAAGTGTGTACAAACTATTTATTTAAAATCTTATAATTGAGCCTGTTAAATAGATTTTCAGTGGACTACTGAATTTCAAGTTTCTATCCTCTCCTGCTGAGGTACTGAAAGTGTTAAAAAGGTTACAAATTCTCTTTTATCACGCAGAAATCTACTTTTTGACTTCAGTCTAACAATTCTCACGATCAGTCTAGGTAGCCTATAGCTGGGCTGTAACACTACAGAGTTTAGGACTGTGTACATCTAAACTAAATCTCAGATAATGGCTACTTTTATCAAATTCTTCAAAATTATCACACAGAAACTTGATTGTAAATAAACAGATAAGAGATAACAATAGAACGAGTGGGAAGTGTTTTGAATAGGAAGTAACTATCTATGCAAATACAAAGAATTACAAGCTTAAATTAATCTATAGCAAATGAGCAAAATGAGGAAATGTACTAAGCTGTATGAGGACGATGAAGCTATTTCAGAAATTTGATTGAGAATTGGGTAACGTCAAAATCACAGAATATTAAAGATCAGAGTCTAGGCTGTGCATTCAATTTTGAGTAATTGAACATGTGGATTGCAGCTGTTTGCATTGGAGGGGAAAACGTGGTGGTGATGTGTACAATGGGAATCTGCCTACATATTATTCCTGTGTGGCTGTGAAGATTGGTAGCATGCCATTGTTTTCTTAGCTAGTGACTTCCTAGATTACTTGTGATTGTGTTCATGGGAAAGGCACTTCAGTAACTCCAAGTGTTTGGTAGTATAAACTTATCTGTCTCTCACACACACACTCTAACCAAAACTTTCAAATGACCAGGAAAGGCTGCACCCAGTTTCAATTTGCATTTTGGATGAAGGAGCTGCTCACCTATTATATTACCTGAACCTATTTGCCACTTAATGGGAGTTGAGGATGGGGGCTGACCATGCAGAATTATGCATAAGGAATTCCATCTGAGTAAGTACTACAGGATCTGGCCCTGTGCTTTCATTTTTCATGTATATGTTGCTCACTCTTTTTCACAGTACATTTGTTGCAGTATCATGAGCATGCTCAGTGGCAGAAGATACAGAATAGAAGAATCAAAGTGACATTGAGTAACTATACATATTAAGCTCTGATGCAGAAACGTATTGTTTGAAAATATTGTGTGTGGCGCAGGTCTGTCAATTAAAGCTAATTATTTTTTCTCTGATCAGGAAGAATGCTATCTTGTTTTAGGCAGGTTTCTTTGAAATGTACATCTTTTATACAACTTCATTATAGGAAAATACTTCCTCCAAATTACTTTTATTTCTGGGTTGCTTCGCTATTGACTCAAATGGTCCACGTTGAGTAGTTCTCTCTGCTTTGATAATTAACTTTTGATCATTACTGAATTTAACAGCTCTAGTCAGATGTGTTCATAGTCATCCTCGTCAATTACTTCAGTGCTCATCACCTTTAATCTTTGAACAAAATGATCTCATTGAGCTTCCATCAGCCTTGCTATAGAGTTAACAATTTCTGTTTCGCGTCTTCATGACTCAATTTGTTTTAGACGTGAGGTGAGCTTTTGATTATTAATTTAAGATATTTCAAAGACAAACAATCTTAAAAGTGAGTTATTCTGTGCAACTTATATTCTGGGCTTTTACAAATAAGAAAAGGTTTTTAAAACCCAGAATGATTCCTGAACTTCACACATTAAAATGACTATAAATAGAGTAGGTAGGAGGTTCCCAAATCATGATACATGAGGTCTGAGCGGGAGATCACACTGCAAAAGACTGGAATGAAAATGAAATAATATAATGGGATTCAATGAGCATTAGGAGGGTTACATCATGGGATTGCTGCTAATTTTGGGTTTGAAAATGTACATTAAAATAATTTAAGATGATTAGAAAATGGAGACCAGCCTGAACTAGACAGTTATACTGCTTTAATTTGTAATTTCCTTCTGATTTTTTACAATTATGGTACTAGTTATATACCATATCTCTCTAAAATTATCCTCTCTCCACAGCTGCCCCTCTAGGCAGACACAGGATGAGAAGGAGAAAGAAGATAAATTGGAGGAACAGATGAAGGGCAGCAGCAGTTGCAGAACGAACATTCATAGAAACTTTTTGGGTGTTGGGGGATGGTTTTCCATCGCATTCAGGGAACTCACATGTGAACTCCAGATGTGAGCAGCACAGAACAGTAATAGAGAAGTGAAAGAAATGTGTCCCTACAGGCTGGATAAAGAGACAAGTTTCACTAATTGTCACGCAAAAGAAGGCACTGGCAAATAACCGTCACCCTATTCTAGCCTATGGCAAGGATTCCTTCCATGAACTGCACTGTGGGCCAAAATAGTGTCTGTTTTTCTGGTTATCAATCAAGGCACTAATCTTTCTGATGGACAGACACTGTGTTTTGGGCAGTGCAATGCGCCTAGAGCACCGAAAATACACGCACAGTAAACGCTCAAGAAGGGCTAGTCAAAAAACATTGGTCAAAATTGTCTTTTGATGAAAAACTGGGTTTTTGAATAAATGAAATTTTCCGCTGAAAGTATTCGCTTTCTACGGAATAGGTAGAGTTCTCACTGGAAAACTGAAATCCGAAAAGTTTGCAGCCAACAATGTTTGGGTTTTACGGTGACAAGTTGAAATGTTCTGGAGAACCCCTCTCCCTCAGGTGTGAGCAGCTAAATTATCCCACGCAGGTATGTTCATGACTGACCATGCTCTCCTCTTGTTCAGTCAGTGGAACAGACGATCATCATTGAAAGCCCAATTCAGCACCCCTGGCACTAATGAAAATCTTTCTATTGACTTCCATGGAAGTTAAATCAGGCCCTTTGCAAATGAACACCGCTCTTGGAGGTTGCGCTCTGTCCTTTGGGTCACTGATAGGGTGCTGAGTCATGAATTAAACTACTAAGAATGGATGGTGCTGGACCTTGGTCTGCTTCTGTAATTAGACAGTTGGTCTCAGCTGGAATTTTCTGTGGGGTGGAGAAGAGCACAGTGTGCATGAAGGAAGTTGTGCAAAAGTCGGGAAAATTGTGCTGGGGGTCACAAGCCTCAAGGGATCTGTTTTTTTTTTAATGCTGTGGTCACAGTCTCCTCTACCTGTCCCCTAACATCAGTGGAGGAGATTCTGTTTCTTTCTTGCTAATCATCTTTGACATGAAGTTGGAAACCTTGTCACAGAGATGCTGTGTGTGGTGTGCGAGGGCAGCCTCACCCTGAGGATGAAAAGCTGGGATCACTGAATCTAGGACAGAAAAAAATGGAACGAGCATGCACTCTTCTCATCCCAGAATATTCTTGCGTGTAGCCCCTGATTTCCTTCAGAAGGCAAATAAAAGGAGTAGAGTAGCTGAGATCAGGTTTAGAGAGGACCAAATCACCACATCCAGGGTGGCTATAGACCCAAATGGTGTACATCCTTCCCATAGGACTCTTCATGGGTATGTATTAGATACAGAGCATCTCCGCACCTTTCTACACCTTTGAGCAATACAGCACCTTTCAGGGCTTTACAAGAGTTCTTCAGGAATATTAAGGGGGGATTCCACTAAGTTGGAAACTCCTGTTTTAGCTGGTGCAGTGCAGGCTGGGTAAAATTTGCAGCCTTTTAGGGATAACAAAGTTTGAAAAGAAATGGCACATCCATCTACAGATGGTGGCGCATCTTCCAGTAAACTCCACTGACTTACCGTAAAGATGCTTTTGGGTCACTGTGTCCAATAGCCAGCATTTCCCCCTAATTTCTACATTTACTAAGGGAAATGGTGGATGCCAAACTGAAGAAGCATGTAATGCAAAATATGGCCAGTTCCCATTCTTCATGGCATGTCCCAAATGAAAAAAAGACACTGAGACAAGAAGCCCAAAGCCAGTGTCTTCAGCAATGCTTCTCAATGTACTGTGGGATTTTTCAAAATCGTACAAAACATCATTTGCTGATGGATGCTAGTTGTAAGGCAGATAAGGTGGAGTGGGACAGAGGAAGTGTAAACAATAATTTGTCCTTCTATAACACCTTCTTTTGGGAAGGTCTCAAGATGTTTTCCAAGTGATAATTAACTCTCACTATGCTCCTGACAGATGTAGTTGGTATTATTTATATCCATTCCACTGCGGGAGAACTGAAGCGCAGAGAAATTAAGGGATTTGGCCAAGGTCACACAGGAATTCTGTTGCAGAGCTGAGAATGGAACTCCCAATGCACAGCCTCATGTGTTAACCACAAGAGAAAAAAATCCTCAAAAGGCAAAGGAAGGAGAAAAAGACAAGAAAATTACAGAGGATAAAACAAAAACTCCCCCTAAAAGTTGCCCCAAGAAAAGAAAGATAAGTCTAAGGTGAAAGCCTAGGGCTGAGAGCCAAGAGAACAGTATTTCTGCCACTGACCATTGTGAAACTGTAGGCAACTCACATAATCTACATGTGCCTCAATTCCCCACCTATGACTCATGGAGAATAACACTTTGTATTTACCTGATTACTATCTTACGGGTAGGTGTAGCTTATTAATATTCACAAAGTGCTTTGAGATCCTTGGATAAATGTGTTCTTAAATTGCTAAGTGCTATTAATGAGTATTACTTCTCCAAAGCTCACATGGGTTAAAATGGCCTTTTGTCACAGCAAAAGGAAGAAGTATACACAGCCATATCAGCAGCAGCCTCTCTTACCCCAATTTACTTGCAGTTTATGCACTTAGATTCCCCTTTGTAGTGAAGGTCTTTATCTCATTCCTCAGAGAGTCCCTCATCTTTTTCCTCCTCTAAATCAATGAATAGTTACCCAGGCTTGAGAAGCAAAAGGGCAGAATCAAAGAGCAACAGCAGTGCAGTGCTGGGAAAGATGTGAGGCAATATTGGTATTGTTCACGTTGCTCGTTTATTGCCTATGCAGGATTTAAGAGTTCAAGGACTATAATATATATTTCATACATAACCCGTTACAAACAGGCACTGGAGAGATGGACGTAACAACACACATCAACAACTTCTGTGCTGCCCTTGGGCTGCTTTTGTTTGTTGCTCAGCTCGTTGGTTCATTTAATTGTGTACTAAGTAATGAGGCTCCAAACATTCTGCACAAGAATTGAGTTGGAATTTTTTTGGGTAGTTTTGTGACAGACCAATTTTCTTTCTGTGAAAACCAAATTCATGAAAGGTGCAGAATAGTCCATGTTCCTACAAGGGGTGGGGGGTTAACGTTCAATCTGTTCACAGGGCAGATTCCCCCCTGCTGGCACAGCAAACTGCACCTCTCTTCGCCCACTATTTCTGCTGTGCCCAGGGGGATTCAGTGGGGTTTACGGCACTCAGGTCTCACCACCATTCACCCATAGGTGCTCCTCTGGGGAGCATAGCTTTCATCTCCACTGGGATTCCATGTTTCCTGCTTGCAGAGGCTGACAACTGGCTGTGCTCCTTCAGTTCCTTCTGCTGCTTTTCCAGCCGATGACACCCACCTTTGGGGTTGTGCTGGCCACCTGTGGGCCCATCCACCTTGAGCTATAGTAGCTCCCCATGTCTGTGTGTCTGAATCTGCACTGGCTCTTAACTTAAGCTGGGGAAAGGCTGCCCTCACTTTTGCTCGTTATCATTTGACGTGTGGAATTAGCTAACAAGCTAGTAGGGCTGTATTTTCTGCCTCTGTTCCAGGTATATGACGTCTGTGCTGTGATCAATATTACTTGGTCATTTCATGTGGGTAGCATGAACCCCCCTCCCCCAACAAAGGTGAAGTGCCTAGTTAAGAGAGTACTAAAGAGTGTGTTAAGTGTGTGCTTGTTTGTGGATAAGCAAGGAGAGGACCTCTCTATAACATCATTTATCAGTCCTTTCCCTCTTTGCTAGGACTGTCTGGCTGCCAGGCATCTTTGTGTTTTGTTTTTCCTTATTTTTTTCTATGTCTGATAGAGCTGAGAGCTGTTTCACACCAGCCAAATTGGACAAGGAAAAGACAATCCAGTGTCCTCTGACTCAAATGGCTGCTCCATCCCCTCCTTTTCTGGTATGTGCAGCATGTATTCCATAGCCCTATTGAGGGCCAGAACTGGAACCTTCATGACAAACTTTTGTTTGGTCAATTTCCAGCACAGTTCCATAGTACCATACAGTGCAACCATATGTTCCAAGGGTCATTTAAATCGCCTTGTCATTGGTAGATACATTCCTGTATGATGATGTACTGAAAAGATTAAATAAAATGTCAATGACCTGAAAGAGTTACAAGTCCTAAAATCTGTGGTATTCTAGTGATTTGAAATTGTGTATAAACTTTATCTGACCTATTCTTTACAAGACCTCAGAGGCATTACTGAATGCAGTGGCCACAAGTGTTTATGTGGCACAAAAATACTATGAAATGAATTCCCATGACTATTGCAGGCATTGTTACCAGCCATACAATCTCTTATTGCCAAAAATTAGTCTTGTGAGTCAGGAGTATCCTGGGGCAGAGTATGCCCTGTGTATGGGAAATAAGGCTGTTTCATTAGGGTTGCACTGAATAAAATATTTCGAGTACCAAGCAAAAATGGAATGGGGTATCAAGAAGAGACATTTCTCCATAAGAGGATCCTTCTTAGCCTTTAGAATGAAAAAGGTTGGCATATGACTACACTATCCTAATGGCTTCTGTTTTCACTAATGGCTGAATGAAAGCAGTTCCCTACAGCTATAAAACATGGCTGTATATCTTAAACACGGCTATGTGGGGTCTCCATCAAAACAAATTCTGCTGTGGCAGCCACCAATGTTGCACTGCTTTGTCTGGGATTTCAATGGAACTCAGTGACAGATAAACTGTTTACATTAAAAGACTCTATCAAAGTTATTTTGCACCTAGTTTCATCCTAATCCATCTGATTTTTCTATAGCTTTGACAAGGCAACCTCTCTCGCTGTGTGTGCAGTATTGATGTCATTACTGAAGAGCTGTCCCTCAGCCTGTCTGCTGATAAAGTAAATGGAAATGTGGAGAAACCTTGGGGAGGCAAACAACTTGTTCAGGATCTAGCTAAAAAACAGGAAAAATTACAACAGGAAAGGGTATCTATTGTTGCAACTAGTATGGTTACTATATCACTTTAAAACAGTGCTGTTTACATGATGAACATGTACTGAATCTTTTATATTCACAAACCTTAAGCCAAAAAGTCTGTTTTAATTTAACTTGAATAAATGCTTTGAAAGTTCAATGTGCATTACAAGAATCAGAAGCTCTCCCTACGGCTGACAGCATTTTTAGACTCTCAGCTACAAAGTAATTCATTTTGCATGCAATTATCTAATACTAACCTAGCCAAGAAAGAGTGTTTGGATAAACTATAAAACTTAGATCATGGACATGGATTATATAGGAGGTGTCTTGTGAATGCATGGTTATCACACATGCAAAAGGTAATCATTAAGTGAAGAAGAAAAAAAAACAAATAGAAAAGATAAAAATGTTTCATGGATTGTTCTGCCAAAAATACTATGTACATAAAATATTCAGAATAATGGAACAGATCTGTAAATGGTATCAAAGTTTCTTTGGTTCAAAAATACACAGATATGCAGCAATGTGCTTTAAATTAAGTGCACGTTTCAAAGGTTATGAAGATTATTCCTTAGGAAGAACAAAGAAGAGCTGGTCAAAGAAAACTGGGTACACTGCAGCTACTTAAAATACTGTATCAGGGCACAATCCTTTTGGATGGCTCTGAGCTCAAAGCTAAATTGAATTATGCAGAGCTACTTTAAAGAACAAAAAATACTAACCTGTGTTTTATCTAAGCTCTTTAAGATGAACCGAGTCACTAATTAACCCCCCCCCCAACTATTCTGCCTATGTTTCTGGGTTTTTTTTTTGTTTAACTAAGTAATAGAACCATCTAAAGGCTCTATCCTTCCATACAAAACACTGTTAATAGAATCCCTGAAATGCATTGCCAAGTTTTAAGCTTACTAATACACGTCTGTCCTTTTCTTTGTATTTATAATCCCACAGCCAATCTGAAACTATTGGGTAATGGGAGCATTCTCTGCAAAGTAACAAAATCTTAGGTTTCAGAGTAACAGCCGTGTTAGTCTGTATTCGCAAAAAGAAAAGGAGTACTTGTGGCACCTTAGAGACTAACCAATTTATTTGAGCATAAGCTTTCGTGAGCTACAGCTCACTTCATCGGATGCATGCTGTGGAAAGTGTAGACGATCTTTTTATTTTTACAATACCCACCTGCAGAAGTGAAGAAACAGATTGAAAGAGCCAGAAGAGTTCCCAGAAGTCTCCTACTACAGGACAGGCCTAACAAAGAAAATAACAGAACGCCACTAGCCGTCACCTTCAGCCCCCAACTAAAACCCCTCCAACGCATTATTAAGGATCTACAACCTATCCTGAAGGATGACCCAACACTCTCACAAATCTTGGGAGACAGGCCAGTCCTTGCCTACAGACAGCCCCCCAACCTGAAGCAAATACTCACCAGCAACCACATACCACACAACAGAATCACTAACCCAGGAACCTATCCTTGCAACAAAGCCCGTTGCCAACTGTGCCCACATATCTATTCAGGGGACACCATCACAGGGCCTAATAACATCAGCCACACTATCAGAGGCTCGTTCACCTGCACATCCACCAATGTGATATATGCCATCATGTACCAGCAATGCCCCTCTGCCATGTACATTGGTCAAACTGGACAGTCTCTATGTAAAAGAATAAATGGACACAAATCAGATGTCAAGAATTATAACATTCATAAACCAAACGGAGAACACTTCAATCTCTCTGGTCACGCGATTACAGACATGAAAGTTGTGATATTACAACAAAAAAACTTCAAATCCAGACTCCAGCGAGAAACTGTTGAATTGGAATTCATTTGCAAATTGGATACAATTAACTTAGGCTTGAATAGAGACTGGGAGTGGCTAAGTCATTATGCAAGGTAACCTATTTCCCCTTGTTTTTTCCTAACCTCCCCCCATCCCCCTCAGACGTTCTTGTTAAACCCTGGATTTGTGCTGGAAATGGCCCATCTTGATTATCATACACATTGTAAGGAGAGTGGTCACTTTAGATAAGCTACTACCAGCAGGAGAGTGGGTTTGTGTGGCGGGGGGGCGTGTGTGTGTGTGTGAGAAAATCTGGATTTGTGCTGGAAATGGCCCAACTTGATTATCATACACATTGTAAGGAGAGTGATCACTTTAGATAAGCTATTACCAGCAGGAGAGTGGGGTGGGAGGAGGTATTTTTTCATGCTTTGTGTGTATATAAAAAGATCTTCTACACTTTCCACAGTATGCATCCGATGAAGTGAGCTGTAGCTCACGAAAGCTTATGCTCAAATAAATTGGTTCGTCTCTAAGGTGCCACAAGTACTCCTTTTCTTTTAACAAAATCTTAGTGATGCATCAAAATTCTGTTCAATGACAGTACTGTAAGAGTTCAAAATCCAGGCAACTGCTTAAGTTAAATATAATGATTTCACTCAATAATACATTAAGCAGATGTTTACCTGGTGTTATGAATTTGTGCCACAAATATCTATTGGGTTGGTCAGCGTGCATATTAAAAACCACTGGAATAGGTCAAATTGTAGATAATGTAAAACTTTCAAGACAGCAATTTTAATAAAACTGTCAATACAATTTTCTCTGTGAAAACATTTGAAACTGATTATGTTGCTTACATTGAAAGAGAAACACAAGGTCTACATCTTTAGATCTTTTATTGAACTGTGAGCACAGCATCAATAACTGCTTCTCAGCTGTAAATGAAAATTGATTCCAGATCTAACCCCTCATCTTAACTGTGTTCCTTTAATCCCAAATCACCCACAATGGAAAGCAAAAGAATCAGCGTTATGCGTGACACAAAGCACGTGTCCCCTGCTTTGTTCTAAGGTGACTGCACTGATGATGATGCTTCTCCCAAAATGTTAGCAGGAGATTTAAGAGATAACTGTAGCTTTTCAGATGGTGGCCCATAAAGCAATGTGATGAATTCTGCACCTGGATTGGAACAACTTGCTCCCGCTTCATCACAATGATCGATATGGTTCATAGATTCATAGGATTTTTAGGTCAGAAGGGACTGTTAAGATCATCTCGTCTGACCTCCTGCATAACACAGGCCAAAGAACTTCACTCAGTAATTTCTGTATTGAGCCCACAACTTCTGTTTGAGCTTTAGCTTTTAAGAAAGATATCCTGTCTTGACTTAAAGATTGCAAGTGATAGAAAAACCACCTCATTCCTAGGGAAGGGGTTCCAATAGTTAATTACCCTGACTGTTAAAAATTTGCACCTTATTTCTTGTGCCTTATTTCTAGTGTGAATTTTTCTAGCTTCATCTTCCAGCCTAACATAACTACTGTCAGAAATCAATTCCCCCTGCTGGTATTTGTTGACTATGGGCAAGTTATCTCTTAACCTTCTTTTGGATAAACTAAATAGATTAAGCTCTTAAGTCTCTCACTATAAGGTATGTTTTCTAGATTTCAAATAATTCTTATCTCTCTTTTCTGAACCCTTTCCAAATTTTCAGTATTCTTTTCAAAGTCTGGATGCCAGAACTGGGCACAGAGTTCCAGTAATGGTCTCACTGATACTTGATACAGAGGTAATATTCCTCTTCTTATACATCCAAGAATTGTGTTCATACTCTTAGTTACAGCATTGCACTAGGAACTCGTGTTTGGTTGGTTCCTCCCAAGAAGTGTGAAACAAAAGGAAGAACCTGATTGGCAGGTGGAAAAAGCGAGGATGCAATTCAGATTTTGGGTTTGGACCCTACTCTAGTTATTTCACTGATTGCAAATAAATATTTGTGCTGGCTCATGGGACTGGGAGAAATAGATAGCTCAGCAAATCATAGTCTAAAATTATTTACTTTCATTTAAGAAAAATCGGTAGATGGTACATTTTTGCACCCTTAAACTTTGGGCCTATGTTGGCCTATGTTACAAGCTGCATAAAGTACAAAAATAGTGATTTTGGAGGACAAGGTAAATCTGAAAGGTAAAATAAAAGAGAGGAGACAGAATATAAAGATATTGGACAAACTGTTAAGGTGCTTTTAATCTTTTCTCTCCCAGTTACAGTATGCACATGTGTATATCTGAATTTCAAGCATCATTTGACTACAAACTCTTATGTTAAAAAATTAGTTTTGTAACTCAGTGCCCCACAGCTGAATGTTTGGTATGTTATAATTTGTATATTGCGATAGTCTCATTCCAGCTCTCATGAATAATCATTTTATATATTCTAGGAAACAGCATTTTGCCTTTAAACATGCCATAACTGTTTTGTTAGTGTTTATGTATCTGACCAGTACACCTGATCAATGTTTTCTTTTTTCTTTTTTTAAATAAACATGATCAAAACTTGTAAAGTGCGAAAGAATCCAACAAGTGAAACACTTGACTGCTACACTAGAGCTCTACTTCTCTGCTTGCCCAGGTCCCAATGTGGGATGCAATCTGTGACAAAGATCCACAATGAAGGATGTGCACAAGTTATTAATGCAGGAGACTTAACATGGGATTCTTCCCTTTAATGCATTCAATGCTTTTTATTCCCTCCATTTCATGATCTTCTATTTCTGATGTAACTAAAAGTGAGGGCCTGCACATTTGGGTGGAATGCTGGAAATGAGCAATGCCCCTTGAAACAAAGGACAATTGGGAGAGCTTTTCCTTTCCCAACAGATTATTTATTTTTGATACCTGATTGAAGAGTGCACTCTTGGAATACCTAAATATGCAGCAAAGCATCTGTTTTTTAAAAGATACTTGGGATTGCTCAGAAGGTTTGAACCTCCTGCCTAGTGTGAAAACAGGGTCAATGCTAAACAGAAACTCTCCTTTACATGTATTGTAGAACCCTAAGAAACCAAATGAATGTTCCTTACTGTGTTCCTTACTTCTTCTCTTTGAACCTGGTGTTGCCAATGGCATTACTAGAAAGTGACACCTGGATTTTTAGTGCAATGGTATTAGTGTAAGACCCACAGGTTCCTTATTTTTCTGAAAGACATTAAAGTTATATCCAAAGCCCATCACAGTTGATGGGAATCTTTTCATTGACTTCAGTGGGCTTTGAAACAGGCCCTTACTCACTTCAGCCCCTGATTCTGCTCTCACGGTTGCTGGTGTGAACACAGAGTAACTCCACTGATGTCAGCGGAGTAACACCAATATGAAACTGGTGTGAGATCAGAATCAGGCCCAGAGTATCTGTCTGCCTGCCATTATTCTAGTTTTGAACTAGTACTGACATTGCCAAAGAGATTACATTGGGCCTCACATTATACATGTTACATTTTAAAGGATGATTTGGGCAACTTCCTTTGAGTGATATGTCCAATCAAGCAGGACACTTGTTAGTCAGACAAGCTGCACAAGATTATACAACTCTGCATTGCATACATGTAGGCTTTTAATCCTTTGACCTGTGAGTGCTGGACACTGGGTTTCTGTGTTGGAAAAAACTGACTCATACAATCCAGGTGCCAATGGATACTACGAAGTATATATTTCTTGGCATGCCCAGAAGGAGGAAGTGGGAGGGGTAGCGGCAAAATTCAGATACTTTGAAGACTAAATGAGAGCGCTCAGTTAAAAGCAACATTTCTGAAGCTGTAGGTAAACAGATATCTCAAAGGAGGTTTGCATCATTCCCTTTTCATATTCCTAATGATCAGCTGGACACTCTGAGAGTGTCTTATCAAGGAAGAAAGTAAGAATGCCCACACAATACAACATTCCACATCATAACAATTATGGCAACAAAATCGAAAATTTGCTGTCATTGATGCTCTGCTTTACTGTTTTATGACCTAAGAAAGATATGGGGCCAAATTCATCCTTGATTTAATTACATTGTCTTCACTGAAATTATACCAGGGACGAATTTGGCCCAAGGTGTCTAGACTTTCTTATTAAAAATGCTGAAAATATGCATGTCCCCCATTTTATTTCTCAGCAGTAACTGTAAATATTTATAATGCAGAATGGAAGAAAGGACAATGGTATCAGCAATTTTTCTGCAAATGATTTTTCACTAATGTCCCCTGTAGTCTGAAAGACGTCTGCTATTGATTCAGAGCCAGGTCCTGATGCTGTACCTCTGGGAAACAGGAGTGTATCACTAATATTTACGTTAGGATTAATGATTGTGGACTCTAAACCCTTTGCTCAATGGCTGGAACAAAAGTTCCACTGATTCTCCACTGCTTTGGACTACAGTCATCTACAGTGCAAAGAGAGTGTAAAGTGGGTGCAAACCATTACTCCTGGTAGGAGTGAGTGGAGAACTCTGATTTGGGAGTATTTTACAACCCTTTTCACAGGTGTAAACAGCAACACAAACTGGGTGCAAGGCACTGGAGTCAAGATGATTAACTGGGGAACTAAAACAAAGGCTAACAGGACTTGTCTCCCCTTGAAAATTATTCCTGAATAACTCCATGTGTAGACACTCCTAGGCCTGGTCTACATTACAGGGTTAGGTTGACATAAGCTACCTTGCGTTGACTTAGCTATGGAAGTGCCTTCACTTAAATTTAGCTCTTGCTGACGTACTGTGCCTCTCTATGCCAATTTAGTAACACCACCTCCCCAAGTGTCATAGAGTCACGGTCAATGTAATTAGGTCAATGCAGTGTCAGTGTAGACACGGGGTTGTTACTGGCATTCAAGAGCTGTCCCACAGCACCCCACACTGACAATACAATCAATACAAGCACTCCTGGTGAGGATGTGCTCTGCTGACCTAAGGAGCCAAGTGTCATACACACAAGCGATTTAATAACTGAGGTGGTGATACGCTGATAGAAGTTAGGTTGACATAATATTGTAGCGTAGACATGGCCTTATTCTGGAATAGGAGTACCGTGTTCCTGTTAAACTTAATCCACTTTCAAAGTGAATTAAACTGGAACAGGGTTCTCCTATTTTGGAGTAAGAGTTCAGAACGCGTGACTATTCATAATCAGTTGTTTGGGAATAACTATTCCAGAATAATTCAATGTGTAGGCAAGCCCTGTGGTGATGGAGATGTTTACCCAGGAATGGATTTGATACAGATATAATAAAATAATATGTAACCCCATTAAACTGATGAAGATATTGTCAGATATGTATGTGATATGCACATGTCAGAATTTTACCTGTTCATGGTCATCTTCATCACTGCTGAGTTTTAGATCATCTTCAAGCATTCTAAAAACAAACAAACAACATAATTACATTTAATGAACTAATTTTATACATTATAGGCCAAATCTAACCCTCAATGAAGTCATTCAAAAACTCCCAGTGAGTTCAACTGCAACAGAATCAGGATCTAAAAAAGAAAATTGTGAATACACTATGATCACCACATTCTTTTTTATGTGAATAAAGGCGAGGATGGACTACTTTGAAAATGACTCCATTGCAAATGCTTACAATTAGCCCCTCGTTCATGTCCTCTTCTACCTGCTGACTGGCCCATAGTGTTTAGCTTACCACAAATGGATATTTCTAAATTGGGAGAAAGAAAAGGAGTACTTGTGGTACCTTAGAGACTAGCAAATTTATTTGAGCATAAGCTTTTGTGAGCTACTGCATCCGATGAAGTGAGCCGTAGCTCACAAAAGCTTATGCTCAAATAAATTTGTTAGTCTCTAAGGTGCCACAAGTACTCCGTTTCTTTTTGCGGATACAGACTAACACGGCTGCTACTCTGAAACCTGTCATTATGCAAGGCACTAAATTGGGAGAGTGGGGTTAAAGTAAGAGGAAGCACAACTCCTCTCCTTTGCTGGAAACAGAGAAAGGGCTTCCCCCTCTTCTTGATTTAGGCAACTGCTGCCCCATATCTTTCTTGGCTGGTGATTTGAGGACCCACCAGGCAGGGGATTGTGAACTGGGAATACCAGGAGGAGCTGGTGCCTGTTTGAAGAATTTCTGCCCCTTCCAGCATTCCTGTCACGAGGTACAGTAATATCGGAGGGAAAGACAAGAGTTTTCCATGCTAGGAATCTCCTCTACACGGTCTCTCTTTTACAGGGGAATCTGTCACACCACTGCTCCCTGTTCCCTCTACAGACAAGGGGAAGGAGGACACCATGCTGCCCCCAGCTCTCTCCCCACTTTGGAAGGAGAAGTGATGAAAAATATATACTACGATAATTACTACCTATTTTATACAACATCTCTCTTTTGATAAATCTGTACATTTTTGAAGTTCAGGAATAAGATATTTCCACATGTTTTGGAAAAGAAACCATTTTTACCTGCTTTTACGTCAGTCTAGATTCTCCATTTTCCTGAAGTCTAGATGACCACAGAATAAGAGTTGGGAGCCACCAACTATATACTCCTATCCAACTACCCAAACCTACATTGTGTGAGTGGCAATGGGTGTTCTTGGGGACACAAATTCCTTTAAGCTACATTTCTTCTGTTACCCCAGTCTCTTTTCTACACCAAATCTCTTTATCCCTAGATAACGGAACAACATATCAACATGCATCATCAAGACCTCTCATGATAGCCACTGAAACTGGTGAGCTTCCTCTGTTTTATTTTGATCTCCTTCCGCCTCTGCAAGAGACTTGCAAACTGCAATTATGGATTTCATGTTGATGGAGCTTGGAGTCTATGAATTTTTACTGTTAGTCTTTAAATAACAGTAACAATCAATGAGTGTTCTATTTGGATGGTCTCTTGTTTGAAGACTACCACTAAATCATGGCTGGCTGCAAGGGGACAGTATTGCAACTGGTCAAATATCAGCCCTCTCCAAACCCTGCTGGTGCTTTTAAAAGAGAAAGTGTAAGAAGAACTTTAACTGGCTAGTAAGTCATCTGTCTTTTAGTGACCTCTGTTGTCAGGCCGCTCAGTGGTTACAAAGTATCTGGACATGAAACTACTAGTCATTAACCTCTTGATAAATGGCAGATGCCTCCTTGTAAAATGTGAGCTCATAGAAGTAAGTCTGAGGTATGGATAAGGAATTTTTCCCTCCAAAACTAAGAAATCTGCAGGAAATATTAATCTTTAGAGGGCTAGATTTTAGTGATCAATGGGAACTTTTTATGTTGTTTATCTAGCAGACACATTCATTTGTTTCTACAGTGGCACTGCCTGCTGCACCATTCACAACAACAGATCATTGCAGCTTGAACTATCCATAGCCCTCAACTGCATCATCAGAGTTCATTATATACTATGAGGACAATGCACCCAGAACTGTAAGACCACCCTAATGTGTGGATACATGTTTGTGACTCTTAATTCTAATTCAATCCTAAATTCCTCTTCTAAAACCTACTTACTTAAATATGCAAAATATTCTGCCTCTTTAAAGCAGCACTGCTGGATAATGTACTCTGTATTATTTAAAACAAAATACAGAGCTAAGAAAAATAAGGCAAGGTCGCCTTTTCATGAATTAAGCCTAAAGAGTTATTTCTTTCTTTCTAGCCATTGCACTTTTTTTCATTTTGTTACATGTTAAATTTCTTCCTGACATATTCTGTTGAAGTAAACCAAAAGGATAAAGGAAATTCTGTATTAGACAAATGAAAAGAAGCAAGCATAAAAAGATAAATGAATGTACTTACAAACCTATGAAACAGTCTTATAAAATGGCTGATTAATAACTGTACTTATAAAGCATGTTACAGACATTTTCTAACAGTACCGTAAGCAATAGATATGTTTATATTGAATATTGAAATTTGATACAAAATATGATGATTAGTAGGAAGGACAACTGTTGGAGTTGGTTTCAGATAAAGTAAATCTGCAGGATTTATGAGTTCCCGTCAAGAGACTAATGGATGTTTAGAATACTAGAGAGAGGGGAAAAATTGGATTTGGGTATTTGTTTAGCGGTTCCAAGCTTATCACTTGGAGTATATAATTCTTCTTAGCCTGGTCTGCTACATGAGGAACATGTCATCACATTCAGTTACACAGCTCAAAGGTTAAACAACCAAACCACACCGCTACTAAAACGCATCATCCTTTAGTGGCAGATGGAATAATTAGGGAGAAACAGAATATGGTACCAACAGTAAATATACGGCAAAGCAAAAAGTGAGGGAATCAATTCAAAAATATACAGAAATGCATAAATGAAAGTGGAACATTCAAGAGTTCAGAAAGCCTCCTCCCAGAGGATATTAGTTAGAAGGAGGTAATATTTTACAGAAAGTGGAGGACTTAGATGTTCTTCAACCATTTTAAAATGTGCTTAATATTCTGGAGATGTGGGTCATGCTGGCTTGCACGTTTAATGTTTCTATTAACTCCCATTTATAAGCAAGCGGCATCTGATCACACTCAAGGCCCAATAAGGGCTTTTAAAGATTGCCAGCAATCTTAATCCAAGGTGACTGTTTCATAATCATCATACCTAGGGAAGTCACACATTTCAGTCTCAAAGCCCTGAGCCAGAAGAGCTCTGTATCTTTAGTACTTTCCAACACTGTCTGTATGGTCTGAACATGAATTTGAGTCCTCTTGAGAGACAGATACGTGTAAGTATGCCTATATGATCTATATGGAACTATGTAACTGTTAAACTTAAGAACACCATGTGTTGAGATTACAGAATGAATTCCTTGGTAATATCATTCCCGCTGTTAAGAAAAGGCAATTCAGTGGATATATTAAAGTTACAATGAACACAGTCAATGAGGGTAAATCAAAAAGAAAACTGTCTGTATCAGAACGCTATCTCCGGAGGTGTTACAAATTCATTTCATTTCCTATTCTTCTCTGTCCTAATCGACATTATTGTTGAATATACATGTACTTGTTTGTCTTTTCATCCATAGCTAATGCATAATACCACTTTAGGGAAAGTGTGGGATTAAGAAGGATTTTTTATCTCATTATTAGAGCAGTGCCATTTAGAGAGCAACAGTTAAGGCTGTGTCAGCATATTCATTATATTTTCAGAGGTTTATAATTTGGGATGTGAATTTGCAGCAGCCTGAAATGTGGTGACAAAGAAACACAGTTATCCCTGGGACAAACTGGTGTAATTCTCCTTGACTGACTACTACACTTGCTTATTCCAGAGATGAATCTGCTCCAAGAACAGGCTTTTCATGCACTAGAAACCTAGATAGAAAGGGGGTGGAATGAAGGTTTTATTGGCATGAGTTTGGGAGGGCCACACCACTGACAACTGACAAAAACTTTATTATTTTGAGGATGCAGTAAGTTGACTTAGGCCTTAGTGGACTCCTTGAAAAATGGTATGGATTGAAAGTGAGGCTGCCTTAAAACGATTTTGGAGGGATATATGATTTTGGTACAATGAACTGGATCATTACTGTTTCTTTGCTGCTCCTGGTGCTTTTCCCAAGGATTTAGCAGCCAGAACGAGAAACACGTGTGCACTGAAAATATATCAGCTTAGACATGAACAAAGAACGCCCTTTCTGGTCAGTACTTGTAGATGCCATCAAAGAATTCTGAGAGTCCCACCAGGCTCCTTTTTGTTCCAAAAGAGGATTGTGTTCCAAACTCTGCCCACTCCCGCACTCAGTACAGTGTTGCACAGGCATGAATTATGGAGCCAGGTCACTACATCCCAGTAGTTTTCGTATGCTCAATTAAAAAGGAACAAACGGTTTTAACCATTCATTCATGCAATAACTGACGGAAAAAAGGTCAACCAAGCGGACATGAAAGAACAAGATAAAAGACCATTGCTGAACCTGGACTGCAACTCATTGCACTGCTAACAAACCCAAGTGAATGCAGGAATGGAGCCAATTGTAAAGCCATCACTATCATAAACGCTGACTTCACGAAATGTTCTGTGCACCTCAGACCTGTAGGTTTGGGCCCTTGCCAGCAGAGGGACCAAACGTCCCGATATTATTGGGACCATCCTAATATTAAGGGCTTTGTCTTATACAGGCAACTATTCCCCGCTTACCCTGCGGTCCCGATTTTTCATACTTGCTATTTGGTCACTCTACTTGCAAATGAGCAAGTAAAAGTTTGATTTAGGAAAGACGAGATAATTATTATCCATAAAAAGTACAATCACCAGATACCTCATTTTCAATAAATTCACATACGATTTTAATAGAAGCTTTAGAACTCCTGAAAGGGATATTGTCATAGCTGACAGGCCAAAAATGTTATTTATCCATCTAGGCTGTGGGCTTGATCCAAAGCCCAGTGAAGTCAATGGAAGTCTTCATTTACTTCATAGAGCTCTGGATCAGGACCTAAATCTATTTTCTGGCTGCTAAAACCTTTTATCACTGAAATATCTAAATATTTTATGGGTAATTTAGCTCCAGGGCCCAGATCCGCAAAGGTGTTTAGGCACTTAAGTCACATTAATTTCAATGGGAGTTTAGACACCTAAATATTTTTGAGCATCTGGGCCAAGATCCCTAGTGGACGTCATGGAGCACTCCTTTCCTCCTTCTTCTGGTTCTATGAAGCTGTATTTGGGGTGTATATATATATATATATATATATATATATATATATATATATAAAATAACAAACCATTCTGATTATGGAGACAAAACTTGATCCAAGAGGACGTTCCTGCAACACACCAAATTCTGTTCCTCCTTACTTAGTCTGGGTTCAATTCTCCACTGTGGCTAAGCTCCACTTGGCTGTAGGGTGTGCCAGTTTCAGCTCCCTGATCCCAAGCTGCCCAGAAAATTAGCTCTTACTTCTGCCAAGCTGGCATGTGTAAAATATGTACTCATTTGGATCACACAATTGCCTACAAGTGTGCAGTTTTTTCTGTGCAATGACAGCACACACACGTGCATGAATCAAGCACATACAGGTATGATGTTCTTTTCCCCACCATGCTTGGCTCTGGTTGTCATGCTGGCAGATCAGGTGTCAACACATATCAAGGCCCCATGCCTCACTGAACACTAACAAATGCATTGCTGGAAACCAGGATGACTCACCTGTGTGTTGGGATTGCTAAAACAGATGCTAAGTTGATAAAAATGTGTTTAGTGTTTAGGCCTGATGAAATGCTTGTAGGATGCTGCATGTACTGATCTCACTTATAATGTCTGTAACCCATGGTAGAACGTTACATTGAGTATTTGCATTGTAAACCTCTGTTACTGTGTAACTCAAACAGGAAAGAAGCATTATTTAGTGTAAAGTGCTGCTCTGCACAAGAAGGCCCACTGAAACCAAATGAGCCATGGTGAAACATCCAGGACAAAGACTTGGTGGATTGTCTCCTCTCCATCCCCAACAGCCAGGAAGAAGAGACAGGTGCTGACACTTGTTCAATATGTTTGAACTGTAGGGGAAAGGAATAAAAATGCCTGACCAGAAGGAACTGTATCACTGTGCTGCTTGAAATTTGGAGAGGACAATATTTCCAAGCATAAGTGAGGGATCCCTCAGCTGCTTAGCTTGGGTTAGCCCTAAAGGAAATATAGCATTTGCATATTACAGCAGCTTCTATTACCTTTTGAAATCTATGACTGTAACTCATTTGTGTGTGTATGTTTACTTGCTTTAACCTCGTAAATAACTCTGTTATTTCTCTTTCATAGTTAATACATCTTTAGTTAGTTTATTGTAGGATTGGCTACAAGTGTTGTTTTTGGTGAAAGATCTAAGGTACAATTGATCTGGGATAAGTGACTGGTCTCTTGGGACTGGGAGTAACCTGAATATTGTTGTGGTTTATGGTGTAAGGGACCATCTGTCACAAAGACAAGCTTGCCTGGGTGGCAAGACAGACCGGAGTATCCAAGGGGACTGTCTGTGACTCCATGTTAAGGCTTTTATAGTGCTTAGGAGTTCACACTTGACATTTGGTTGGTGATCTCTAAGTATAAAATGCATAACCAGTTTGGGGTTTGAACCCTGTTTCTTAACAGTCTGCCTTGAGGTTGGCACTCATGGTCATGAGCCACTCCATATAGCCTGACATTGGTATGTCGGGAATCAAATTGAAATGGACAAGATTCGGCTCTCTGAAATGCTAACAAAAAATTGGATTATTGCAAATGGACTTCTACTCTGAGAGACTGTGACTGCCAACACAACAGGGAGGCCACATTTTTGACCACCATCCTTGGGATTGTCTCCTTAAAGGGGTAGTGTTTATAGCTAAAATATGGCAGAACAGAGCAGAGAAAAATGAGATCTCACACAGAGATATAAAAAGCAGGGGAAAGAGTTGATAAAGGGGTGGCAGGCAGAGGAAGTATATAAATGGGTTGGGAGTCTTTAAAAGAAAACAGTTCCCTCTTGCTTTCTCTTTACACTGCTATAAATGGACCTATTCTGTGGGTTTTAGATTCGGAAACATACACTAGCACCCTGCAACTATTTATCCTCTTCCGTATTAGAGAGACAGCTTGGAATGTCATACCAAATTTCACCTGTGATATTTAATAAGACTTAAATCCGGAACAGGCAGGAAACAAATCCATGTCTTTGAGGTGAAAAAAAGCAGCGCATTACCATCCTGTGGTATGAAGCCCTTATTAACGCGACAGTCCAATGTTTTCTGGAATACCTAGTTGTGGAGAACACATGTGAACACTGACGAGCAAGAAGATGTTACCTTTTCCACCTCTGAACTTTCACTGAATTGGTCCCATCAGTTCAACACAATCTAAACTGCTTTTACCCTGTGGACATTACACTGAGCTTGTTTTTCATTTTCCTGATGCATTTCTCTGTATTATATTAGACTTTTCAGAGAGTGGTAAGTCAAGTTATCATGCAAATAACAAACTGAACAATGGAATTCAGATGTATTTCAAGAATATGTTGCACACACTGCAGAACAATTTTATCATTTATCAGAGGGTTTTGTGTGTGTGTGAGAGAGAAAACATCTAACAATATATTTCCCCAGAGAAGTTCATAAAACAATGGACAAAAAGGTCGGGAAAATGAAAACAAATGGTAGCGTAATTGCAAAGGAAAAAGAGGATGTTTTGTTTTAAAATATCCCATCTATAAATCGTGAGATTTGATATTCATCCTCCTGCTGAAATTGGCAAGTCATCTTTAAAATATTTCCTCTGAGATAATCCAAAAGTTATGGTAACCCCCCCTCATCCTGAAACCCGCCCCCAACCCTTAAAATGTTAAATGGAATTTACAAGCACCATTTAACCTGATATTCATGGCCACTTGCTCAACAATTGTATACATATCTAAATAAATTTTATTAATTTTCCCTTCTCCTTGTCTCCCATTTTTTCCCGGCTCTCATTGGTGACCATGGACTAGCTCCTGACAACTCTTACTCTCTCGAGTAGCCTATACTCATGTAAGTAGTCTCATTGGCCTGAATGGGACTACTTACAAGACAAAAGGCTAGTTGCTTGATTAATGGATCAATTGCTCATTTTCCAGCCTGGTGGTTTAGTAAGGTATCTCCACTGAAGTCTCATGTGTTAGCCAAACGGAAATGCTATGGACAACAAGGCTAGTTGGTCTCTTCCCCCTCACAGGAGACTGAATACATTCGCCTCATAACACTGTCAGCCTCCCCCCAATCCAACTGATGGAGAAAGATGTCTTGCTAAGAAACACTCCATTTTGTGTTGTCACACTCAGTCTGCCTTAGTGTTTCTGGCACCATATCAGTAATTAGTGTAATTACAGCTGGTGAGAGAGAAGTAACCCCTGTGGTTATCTATTAGATACCTCACAATCAGAGAGTGCACTTCATTACTCATCTCTCAGTATCATCTTCTCATTCCAAAAGGATTAAGCCAAATGAATTCTTTCAGCAGAAGAATTTCTTTATCTAGCCCTCCATTAATCTCCATGTTTAAAAAGCTCTTCAAGGCAACTAAAATATTAAGTTGCTTCTAAGTGCATTATAACTACTGCTCTGTTGACAGGCATTTTGTTTTTCATTAAAGTTGAGAGAGAGAAGAGAACTGAGGCAAATGGGGAGGGAGAAGGCAGAACCTATTCCAGGTTTTTACCTACATGTTGCCTTGAATAATATTATAGCAAATCCAATAATTTACAGGCTCATCACCAAATAAAAGGCCAAATCCTGTTCTCAAAGTCAATTCCCATTGGACTAGAAACAGGTTCGGGCCCAAAGGTTTAAATTACAAAGTAAACATTTTGTCTACATTAAAGAAAGCAATTTCTTTTTACAAGTACAGTTGCGGTCATGTTTTAATAATAATTAATGGGCTCCTTGCTGGAAATTTAAAGTCTCAGTTCTTCCACACAATCCATAGGTACTGTAAGTCAAACTACACTGTGAGCTTCTCGCTTGCTGTACAATCGGTGATTGGAACCCTGCCCTCTGAGTCTGGCAAGCCCAAATATGAGACATCATAACGGTAAAAAATGCGGGACTTAATAAAAAGAACAGAGCAGGAAGATAATGATGTGGGATTAATATTTTCGAAAACCTCTAGTTTTATGACTCAGCGTGTTGATGTATACAGTTTATAGTAATAAAAGCAAGAACATGATGTCTGTTTGAGGCTTGGATAATGAATGATGAGGATCAACCTAGAGGTCTGCTCTGGAACTGTGTTCTTCTATGGAGAAAAGAGGATCACAGTTTGTTCCCACTCTTATATTAACTTGGCTAATCATGCCAAACTTTTCCATTGTGGACGAAGTGTCCATATCCCTCCCCCTTCATCCCTCCACTCTACTCCCTAGACATTTCCTTGGTAACGGTGTCCTCCTGTCAAACACTCCCCCACAAAAAAAACCCAGCTGCCCCCAGTCACGATCCAACTCATAAGGAACAGCAGATCCCCCAACACACACATTCTAAAACAGGGCATCCAAAGTGGGAACCATTCCAGAATAGCTATTGCAGAATAGCTTACTGTACAATAGCTATGCTTGTCAATTTCCCCATATAGACAAGGCCTAAAAGGCCACTAAGGAAAATCCACTTGTTATAGGAAGGGCCCACTTATGTCCGTTTGGATTCTGCTACTTGTCAAGGGCAGTATATAGCCCAGAAGGTATGTTGTGAAACACACTCATCTCCATTACTTTCCGAATGAAAAACACCTTCTAACTGAGCCATATCTGAGCAAAACTATGCCTTAGCCAAAGCACCAGTATTTTCTCAGGCAAACCAGCCTTGACATGGCAGATCTACACACAAGGCTTTGGGAATTTAGTTAAACAATGATTGATAAATCCAGAGCAACCTGCAAAGGTGATGTGAAAAAAATTCACATCAGATAAGATATTTAAAAGATTTTTCTCTACAGGAAATAAATAGCGTAAGACTGGCTCATCTATCCTGTGCTCTGTAATGTACATGGAAGTGCATTCATTTTACTCATTGACTATATTCTTTTATTTTATTCCTTTTTTAATCTGCAGGTGAAGTGAGCCCTTCAAGGAGGTGTCTGATGAGCTGTCAGTACCAGCATGACATTCACAAATCTTTTGCTGGTTTCCTCTTAGATAGACTAATCTCATATCTGAAGAACTGGACTCTTTTGGTTCTGTCTATTAGAAATGGGGTTGTCTCTGCTAAATCTCAAACTTCAGTAATGTGGTCTGGAGTGGAAGCAGCTTTTGAGTGTTCATTAGTTTCTTTTACATGGAGGCATTTCTTGCTAGTCTGAGCTATTTTTTAAAAAAAAAAGAATACAACATTGTTTCTGCTCTTTGAATTATTTGCCACTAAAAAAAATGCTCCCTACTGACATTTAGGCATGTTAAATGTTGTAGAGAGACACTATGCTTCAGTAGTAATAATAATAACACTTCACTCTTATTTAGCGCTTTTTCCTCAGTAGATCTCAAAGTGCTTTACAAAGGAGGTAGAGAGTGATATGCATTCCACTCACCTGAAGCTTGAGTTATGGGGCTCCATGCAGGTGAAGAAGTGAAATCCACCACCCAGTATGGGACAAGGCTGCAGGGCAGCACATCCTCACCCCACTTGGTGCTATTCTAGTTTGTGGGCTGTAACAGAAGCTGCAGCCCTGCCATGTAGCTGTGTGTGATGTTGGGACCAGCCTGGATCCTTTGGCCATCCACTGTAGCTCACACAGGGCTAGCAAGGAGATTCTATCTTTGTTGCATGTAGGATGCACCCCTGCGCAGCCTTCCACCGGTGGTTCCCCGACATAGCACCTATGGCAGAGACTAGGGGAGGGTGACGGCCTTGCAGTTGTACTTCCACAAGATGAAAAAATTTCACCTTCAATGCACAATTATAGAGAAAGATGAATTTTAAGAGTGAGAAGAAGTCACAGAGGAAATTGTGAAGCAGCATATCAGAGCAGCCACTTGAACCTTGGTGATCAAGCTCTGAACATCAAGCAAAATAAAGGTGAAAGCATAACTCATCCCCAAACAATTCACAATAGGCCTATTAGTCCCCTGCTCACAGACCTGGTTTTCCTCCTTAAACTCTCTTAGCTGTACCAAGGACTGACCACATCCTGGCTACACTTAACAAAACATTCTACTTGTCTTTGCAAGTGCTTTGAACTGAGTTTGTGGCCAATACAGGCTTGTGCACGAGAAGCAGAAGGACGAACGAACAACTCCACAAAAGGCCAGTACTCAGCTTTTGTTCTTCACTGCAAAGATATCAGCTGACTAAAGTTCCCAGCGCTGCAGTGGGGTGGATTGTCCAGCCACACACTTCCAGTGAGCTTTTGGAATCGGCCTTCATAGGTTAAGCACAGAAAGTAGGGAAAGCAAACTCATTTCCATTAATATCAAACCCACTGGAGCTTGGTGTTTTTGCAACTTTCATTCAAATGTGGACCCTAATAGGGTCATGCTCTGCTCAAGAAGACTGTGACAAAAGGAGCAGAAAGAGGGCAAAGATAAAAACCCAATGCCAAGGAGGGTGAAAAAGTGGACAAGAGAGAGTGGCAGAGTGGGAAAGACTGCACAAGGGGAGGGAGAAAATTGCTAATGGAAAACTAAATATATACCTATGTCTTTCGGTAGGATACCAACTTGTGGCAGCTTAAATTTGGAGGGAAGGAGAAAGATGAGGTTGGTGGGGTGTCTTCTACTCCTGACACAAAGCAGAGCCTTCCCTTGGACTAGAAAAACAGATTTATTTTTTAACTGAATCTTGAAAAATAGTGTATTTCAATTATTGGCTTTGCCAACCTGAATAATTTTTGCAAACTCTGAAATACATTCAAGAGGGCCTCCAAACCTCAGGCTCTGCAAGGTTCCCCCAGCCCCCTTGCAGAAAATATCAAACCCAAGGAAAATCTCCAAAGTTTCCAGCACACGTTCCAGGTTACTTAGAGCCCAAATATACTTGAATGTTAAAAAATTCACTGTGATTGTACCCTAACAAATTCATGTTGAGTAAAGGAATGAAAATAAATAAAGACTCTGTGACAGCAATCTCAAGCTGTTGGGTTTCTGACTCACTGGGGGAAATTTGTCCTCCAGAATGAATTGCTGGGGACAAGCTGTCCTGTAACCCAATAAAGAGGCTTAGATGGTTCATTTCAGTGCTAATGGACAAACACTTCATAAGGCTGCATAAAACAACTGTATTCTTGTCCAGAGGGAAGACTGAAGGTGTTTAATACAGGCTGCTACGGCCAGGTCTTTTTCAATCACAGATATTGAACAGAGAATATTACTAAGCCTTATTCTGGTCCTGAAACAAGCGCAGGGTTGGGGAAGAACGGGGGTTGTAGCTGTGTGTTGATGACTGTTTATGTAAAGTGACATTCGTGTCCTAGAGCATGGTTAAAAACAACGTTACATTGAACATGCTGTTCAAAAGGAGAATTAAAATGGGAGGTGTAGTTCCAAACTCGACCACTGGGGGGAGCTGTTCATTGAGAGTCCCATCAGGAAGAAAAGGAGGACTTGTGGCACCTTAGAGACTAACAAATTTATTTGAGCATAAGCTTTCGTGAGCTACAGCTCACTTCATCGGAGTCTCTAAGGTGCCACAAGTCCTCCTTTTCTTTTTGCGAATACAGACTAACACGGCTGCTACTTTGAAACCCATCAGGAAGAGCAGCAGTGCCTCCGTGGAGGCAGAAGAGCAGATGGGGCAAGACAAAGGCGTGAGAGGCAGGGGCTGATGGGAATGTGGGAGAGATGACTGGGGCTTTCACCATGGCTGGGGGACTTTACATCTTTATTGGGTCAACTGCTGGAGAGTGACTGAAGCCCAGTGCAAAGGGGGTTGGAGGGGCCAGGACTAACCAAGGTTGGCAAACCATTTGTACAGACAGGAGAGTTCTGCCCACGGGAGTTAAGGAGGAACCAGGAGAAAGAAACGCAAGGGGCTGTTTCTGTCTTATTGCATTAAAGTCTGTGTTCTGGGGTTGCATGGTCCCGCAACCCTCCCTTCCATCCAGATCTAACACAAGCACCCCTACATCAGAATGCACCATCTTTGTAAAGATAAATGGATCTTCAATAAGAAAATAAACTATGTTTTGGATCAATTTTTAAAGATAGAAGCCAGAGAATTTATCCACGCACAGACAAAAAGAAAATAAAAGGAATAAACTACTAAAATTATTTCTAAATCTGCATGATTTATAATGCTTTGTGTAGGCACGATGGAAAACAAGCAACAGGTCCGATCCTGCAAGCACTTACTCACATGGGCAGTCCTTGCTCATGCAAGCAATCTCGGGTCCAAAAACAATGACACGACACCACTGGTGCATATAATTACTTTAAGATAAACAGATATGAATAATTGTACATGATTTCCAAGCATTTCCTTTCACTTATAATGCAAAAAGAAAAATTAGAGGATAAAATGGAAATGTATCTGTTTCCACTTCCATGTTTCATACATCATTAATTCTGCAAAAATATATCAGCCTTCAGACTGATACTTCACTTTGTTTGGCAAGCTCTAAGACGGCAATATGCTTGATAACCCGCTTGAAAATTTGATCCTATTGTTTAACAAAATGAGAATTGTTTCATAAGGGGCTCCACCATGTCTGCACATATTTTCCCCTAAGTAACTGTATGAGGCTTGTATTTCCCCAGACAGTTCAACATTTATGTTGATGTGCTTGGCTGCCGACCCAATCTTGCACTAGCTGTAATACAGGAGAATTTTCCTCAGCGTTTTGAATTATGGCACTGAAATCACTTAACAGTGCCTTCGGTGCATGTTAAACAAGTTTCCTGATATAGTTAGCTCTTGCAGAAAGCTTGTTTACCCTATAAATTACAGCACATGGTAAAACCACATTTTGGCCGGGAATTCACAATGGCGAATTATTTTCGATATTGCTTCAAATGGGGCAATTCTGAAAAATTCAGCTTTCCCCTACACACGCAATCGCGCACACAAATAGTCTCTGTTCTAAGTATTCCCTATCACGTCTTGGGTTACTCTAGTATTAGAAGCTTGATTGTGTTAGTAGAACGCTCCCTGGTGGGACACGAAAACCCAGATCCTCAAGGGTATTTAGGAACCTATCTGCTTCTTTAGGCACCCAAGTCCTCCATACAGGTTCCAAACTGCTGCTGAGCTGTGGCCTAACCCCATAGGTATTTAAGTGCCTCAGTTTCCACCAGTTGCCCATCTTCGAGCTGACACTGCCGTGCAGCTAACGAGCTGTTCAGAACCCTCGCTCAAGCTGAGGTCCTGGAGGCCTCAAAGCTGGATTCTCAAACTAAGCAGGGGAACGCCTATCTCACCAGGGGAGCACTGTCCTGCAGGCGTGGTCTGAGTATACCTCTGACCTGACACCTGTTAGACCCCACAGCAGAAGGGACAGATTGAGGCCACCGATAGATGGAGAGACAGCCCAACAACCACACCGAAGAGAACTGGGGGCACCTGTGAGAGAGGCATCGAAGCCGGGGAGAAAGATGGCTTGGGCTGCTACAGCATGGGCTACTTAAGCGGCTGACCTGGCTTAGGTGCCTAACTCCAGGCAAGGGTCTGGGGCTGAGGATCCTGAGCAGGGGCAGCTACCTATCTGGCCTATCAGCCAGGTGCACCAAGTCCTAAGACCCTCTCCTCAACATTTCAATCCTGGCTTGCTTAGACAGCTCCTCACTCAGCTTGCTGGCTTCTAAGGATCCCTTTCAGAGGTGCCTAGCCCTCCTTATGCATCGTATGGGGAACCTGGGCACCCAGCCTGAGGGTGAGTATTCTAGGAGCTAGGCATTGCAATGCCAAGCAGAACAATGCCCAAACACCTTTGAGAATCTGGACCCAAATGGCAAGGGAAGGAAAAAGCAGGGAGGAACCAGGAAAGGTTACACTAAAGATATCCTTCAGAGTAGCAGCCGTGTTAGTCTGTATCCGCAAAAAGAAAAGGAGGACTTGTGGCACCTTAAAGACTAACAAATTTATTTGAGCATAAGCTTTCATGAGCTGCAGCTCACTTCATTGGCTGCATCCGATGAAGTGAGATGTAGCTCACGAAAGCTTATGCTCAAATAAATTTGTTAGTCTCTAAGGTGCCACAAGTCCTCCTGTTCTTTTTAAAGATACTCGTAACCACTGTTTTGCCTAATTATTCATAACAAACCCTACAATACGCTATCAGGGTTCTGATGCCAGTGGGAAAATGATCCACTGTGTTATTTCTGAAATCTGAACAAGCCATCCACCTTTTCAGCAACTTCCTGTCTTAAGACACCACCCCACGAGCAAATACAATTCTGCTCCTGATTAGAAAGCCATTTTTAGAAACACATTTTTGTTGTCCCCTTCAGATGTAGATTCTGACACTGAAATCCATTTAGTTATCAAGTGCATGACACCTGAAAAAGGGAAAATAGAGAGACACAATAGTATCTGGTGATACAGGAATTTTGAAAAAAGATTATTCAGGGGTACATAAAACTACAAAAACCAAACCCTCTCTCCTAATGTCAG
Organism: Chelonia mydas; assembly: GCF_015237465.2. Taxonomy (NCBI): domain Eukaryota; kingdom Metazoa; phylum Chordata; order Testudines; family Cheloniidae; genus Chelonia; species Chelonia mydas. Next base: position 91,221,923 of record NC_057855.1, read on the forward strand.
GATATAGGTAACTGCAGAATAAGCCTGTCAATCATAATGAACAATAATCTGAAATTACACAGCCAGTGGATGGATAATATTTAGGAACCTAGGTAGGACCGTACTGGATCATATATGTGCTCCACGTAGTTCAGAATCTTGTCTCTAGGGAAGGTATGAGAAACCTTGCATTAGGTAGTTATGGAATAATCTGCCAGCGAGGAATGGTTCTTCCTGACTCCCAGAGGCTGGTTTATACCCTGAAGCACAAGAGTTTATATCTCTTCCAAAACTCGTTTTGTTTTGTTTGAATCCTTACTATTATAACTCAGTGTGCCCCCATTGTCCAGATAAATGTCCAAACTTTTTCTGAATCCTGCTAAACTGCTGGCCACCATGGTATCTTGTGGCAATGGGTGTCCTAATTGTGTGTCATGTGAAAACATATCTCTTTTGATTAGTTTTAAATTTACGAAGTGTCATTTTCATTGCATGGCCCTTTCTTTTGACATTGTGAGAAAGGGGCTGGGATTTTCAAAGGAATCTCATTCGGATGCAGTGCCTAATTCCTTAGGTTCCTTTGAAAATTCCAGTCAGGGTAGCTAGAAGTGCCTGATCAACCTTTTCTAAACCACTCGTTATTTCGCAGACCTTGATCAGCTTCTCCACTTTTATTCACCTCTTCTCTAAAGTAAACAGCTCTAGTTTTTTCAATCCTTCTTTATATGGAAGATTTTCCATGCCTGATTGATCAAATGAGATCCTTAATATGTAGGGCCAAATTTTCCAAAGTAGGCACCTATAATATACATGCAAAATAAGCATCTGCCTATACAAACTGGTTACTTCCTGTGCAAAATATACTGTTGTGAGCACAACCACCCATTCTGTGACTGCAATTATCTATTGTTCACCTATCTGTACTTGCATATTTAGCGTGAACAGGTTATACACTTGCAGTCGGAAATCTGATCCTATGAGGAAACGATCTTTATTTTGAACTAAGAGCACATATATTTTTTCACTTCTGTCTGATGTACGGACTGTGCTCTCCCATTGAGTTTTGACATTAAATTCTGTGGAAGCAGGATCAGTCCCATTAAAAGTAAATTGCATGATCCACACTTGCATTTAGTGTATGGGCTGTTAATCTACAGACGAATCCATTTGATATGTGTGGTTAGGTAGCTGGGTAACTAGCAGGGCACAACACTACCTTTCATCTCCTAAGGTAATGCAAATGTTATATCTCAAATCCAATTTAAATTGTCATTCCCTTGAGCTCAGACATAATTTCCCTCTAATCCTCTTCTGGTTGTCTATAGTGTAACCTTCAAAATCTCAGATATGACACTGTAAAAATGATCAAGTCATAATTTTTTTTTTAGAAGAGCAAAACCCAGCTATTTTTCCTGGTGGCATTCTGTTCCCAGCTGCTATCAGAATCAAGAATTCTGCAATTGCCTTGAACTCTGCATTCATTTTATTCTTCCAGATTTTTGCCAATGAAAATCCCTCAGTGGTGCTTCAAGAAAAAATAATCTTGTCACTGTTATTGTGCTATATCTAAGATTAGGTAGGTCAAACTAACTACAAGCATGTTCAAACTGCTGTGGGGCTGGCTGTTGGTTTAGGGGTTGGTTTTTTTTTGGGTTTTCCCCTTGCTCCTACCACAAAGTAATAGGGATTTTCCCCCTTTCATTCCTCTTGTCTTTTGTTGTTTTTAATCGACCACCCATCAGTGCCGAATTGCCTTGTAACTGTCTGCTGGGCTTTCATTTGACAGAGATAGCTGCTATTGTTAACACAAGCCTTCACTTCAGCCCATTTAACTTTTCTCAGTTTGACAGCTTCACAATAGCCACCTTCCATCTAAAGAAACCTGTGATTTAGTAGAAAAGGAATGTGGGACAACAGCCTGATCTGTCACTCAGTCTCCAGTGAATTGTCTTGGCATAAAGTTCCCCCGCCAAAGCCAGAGGATGAAACACTACTTGAAAACAAGATGGTCATAAGACAGGTTCTGTTATATAGTCTGGGAAAATCTAAACAGCACTGATGCTTAAAAATACAGCCCCTTCTTGTCACTATTTTGGATTCAGCCGCAAAATACATATTTTGATTGATTTTATATTTCCATTTTTACTTATGTTCTAAAGCAATGGTTGATTTTCCCCTCCTTTTTATTCACCTTGTAATTGTTCTCAAATTGATCTATGACAACTCCTCGTGGAAACAATAAGTCAAAAGTAAATTAAAGCTTTCATCGGACAACTATTGCTCCTTCTCCGTACAAGTCTACATGAAAAGATATTGATGAATTAAGCGCCTGCATGTCTTCCCTTGTGGACAATTAAAAACTACCAAAATTACAGCTGCTTGGCACGGAATCACAGCACTACAAGCTCAGATCTCCAGGAAAAGACAGTTTGCAATATTCAATTTTTTGATGAAATTTTTTTTATGGGCACCCACATGGCTCTTCATGATTTTGTGCCTGTAATTTTGTGTGTGCACAAATGATAAAACAACACGTCATCCCTCTATTGTCAGGTATACATGTGGTTTGTATCCGCAATATGGGTAATTAGATGCCTGAATTATACTATTTGCTCACACTCTTGGATGCAAATTTACAACCCATTTTTGAACATCTAGGCCTGAAAAAGACCTATTTTAAAAACCACAAAGCAGAATTTATTTCCAGGTCATCAATACTTCCACCCTCAGATATGCATGCTCAAATCCCAGTGACTTCAGTGGGAGCTGTATGTGAAGGCAGAATTGGGACCACAGAATACTATAAAAATAATCCCACTAAATACATTATCTTCACTTGGCGTAAAAAACTCATTTTCTGAGGCCGAAAGGAAAAGTGCATATGTCTTAGATGGTAGCTGCCACCATGTAGATAATAGGTCTGTTTTTTGTCTTGCAGTAACCATTCAGATACCACAGTAATGAGCTCAGTATAAATATCTAGATCGATCCATAAACTAAAACGGACAGTTAGATAGCTATGGCTTGACAGAATTCAATTTCTATTTTTATACTTTTGATTGATAATGTTGATGTTTACTTTTAAGATTTCTTTTCAATTTTTATCAATTTACGTTTTCAGTTGCATGAAATTTTAGGTTTCAAGCGTTTTTTCATTTATTTAAATTTTCACAGCTGCAGGAAGTTATGAGGGTGTCAGACAATTATTTAATGACAATCTTTAGCAAGTTCTCAAGCAGCATTTTTCTTACCTTGTCGATGTGTAAATTTTGATAACTATCACTGGAAAGAACTTTTCGTCAGTTTGTTTGTAGGGTGAAATCAATGTTTACCAACATTTACCGATAAAAATCTCATCCTTCCACACAGATAGCTAAACTTTACCAAAGAGGAGGGCAAAGGCTGCTGGAGAAGTATCTGTGATCAGGATTTACGTGTTGAGAGAGTACCCCGATTCTGTAATCAGGGAAAACACCATACTTCTCAACCTCTCTCATTAGGAGGCACTTCTTTCAGTTGAGAGCTCTGGTGGTCGGATTTGGGAGAGAACTCCTTCCTTTAAGCTTTCCATAAACAAAGTTAAAACTCATCCCATCAAGGAGCTTCAGCAATATTCACTATGATTGTTAAAGTTACTCAGTCATAGATCTGCTTTGGGCAACCAACTTATTTTGTAAACTCAAGTTTTTAATTTTAGGACATGTTTTTTCCCTTTGTACTTATATGATAAGAAAGATAGATCTGTGGGACCCCAAATCTGCAATATGGCTTTGCTTATACATTCATTGACATCTAAGAACAGCCTCTTCTTCTGCACGTAAGAGTTTCTTCACTGATTTTCCTTGCATTCTGATTCTGTCTTATATGTTTAGTAAAATTATTTTCCTTCTTTTCTTCTTTAACTCTCAAGAGACATCAAAGTTTCAGGCAGATCAATTGATAGTGCGACCAATTATGCTTTAAATGGAAAAAAAAGAATTTAGGGCTTTAGAGAGGTGCTGGATTGTGCAAGGTCTCTGGAGATTAAATTTCTCTCTATCCACAGAATATTATATAGCAAATACAGGGGCAGAGGAAGCTTCCCTCTACTCTCTGCCGGGGTGCCTCTGTGGTCCATTTAGGAACACGAAGTTAGTTCAGTCTCCAATCTAAACCCACTCAGTCCTTGGCCTTTATGCTGCCACTCTAAACAAAGCTGTCCATTAATATGATACTTTCTGAGATTTGGACACATGTCCACGAGACTCTGATTGAGACCTTCAATTCATAGGCCACTGACCAGCTCTCAGATAGTAATGACTTTTGATCATTACTAATCTGCTTTGAATTTGAACTGATAACCTGAAGGTGAAAACATTCCATTGTTAATATAGCTGAGCCATCTAGGGTCCCATTACCAATTATACTGCGAATTCATCATCACTTGGTTACCACACAGAGAGAGAGAGAGAGAGAGAGAGAGAGAGAATCACCTTTACATCTTCACTCTGCAATGGCCTCCATTTCAGTGGGTGCAAAATCACACCCACAAATAATTACATCTGGCATTGTTGCCAGCAATGAATCGTGGGTACAAATACTAATAGTTAGATATCTAACTACCTGTGTGCCCCTGCAAACCATGGCTAATATTTGCAGACACTATTCATTAAAGTCACAATTAACTGTGGCTGCAAAATTGTATCTGGAAAAACAGAAGCCCGACTGAAAAGTCATAATTTTTTAAAAGAAATATCTTGGGTAATATCAATGTCATTGGTGGGGTGAAGCTAAAAATATTGATGGATATTATTTTGTCTTAGTTAATTTCTTTCAAATCTTGCAAAGGCCTCAATGCATAGGCATCTTAACAAATTATTATACTAACATATTTAAAATCTCACTGGTCCACTTTAATATACTTATAAGAGCTCTCCTGCTTACCCTTTTCTGGCATAATGAAATGATTTAACTTGCTTACCTCTGACTTGCATATTTGGTTTGATCCAAACAAGTCAAGGAAGCACATGATCATTCCATGAAGACACCAGCAGGAAGTCACTTTACAGTGAAGACCAAATTACCTGCTCATTCATGGACTGGACAAAAATCAGTTGCTTAGTGGCGATGATTTTCTTTTTATTTGTCTCCTTTCTTTGATAAACATTATTCTGCAGATTTTAATACAGACACATATGAGAAATAAAGACAGGTTTCAGAGTAACAGCCGTGTTAGTCTGTATTCGCAAAAAGAAAAGGAGTACTTGTGGCACCTTAGAGACTAACCAATTTATTTGAGCATAAGCTTTCGTGAGCTACAGCTCACTTCATCGGATGCATACTGTGGAAAGTACAGAAGATCTTTTTATACACACAAAGCATGAAAAAATGGGTGTTTACCACTACAAAAGGTTTTCTCTCCCCCCACCCCTCCTGCTGGTAATAGCTTATCTAAAGTGATATTACAATGTGTATGATAATCAAGTTGGGCCATTTCCAGCACAAATCCAGGTTCTCTCCCCCCCCGCCACACAAACCTACTCTCCTGTTGGTAAAGCTATTACAGGAGAGTGGGTTTGTGGAGGGTGGGGTGGGGAGAAAACCTGGATTTGTGCTGGAAATGGCCCAACTTGATTATCATACACATTGTAAGGAGAGTGATCACTTTAGACAAGCTATTACCAGCAGGAGAGTGGGGTGGGGGGAGAGAAAACCTTTTGTAGTGGTAAACACCCATTTTTTCATGCTTTGTGTGTATAAAAGATCTTCTATACTTTCCACAGTATGCATCCGATGAAGTGAGCTGTAGCTCACGAAAGCTTATGCTCAAATAAATTGGTTAGTCTCTAAGGTGCCACAAGTACTCCTTTTCTTTTTGAGAAATAAAGAGTAAACAAAACATTACCGCACCATATCAAACGAAATGAAGGATATTAGAATGCACTCTGCAGTACAGATGAAATACATTCAAACATCTATCAAAATGGTTTCCTAATTGTCAGGCAGAATTTTGCTTAGAAATATTTTGGGGGGTGTGCGCGAAAGCAATAAGGTTCCTACAAAGGGTGATGTCCTGCTTAGACTTCACTATATTTTAAGTCAAAAACTCATCAGCAGGGCATCGCTAGTTGCGATGCATGTTACACAATCATGGATTGTGTCAAGTCTATTTTTCTCGTCTCCTTCACAAACTCTTCATCTATTGGCTTCAAAGCAAGCCAACATATTCATTGTTGTTTAAAGGGCCATCCATTTTTTCTATAAAAAGCATGTTATTTTCTTCGGTGCTCTCATAAAGTTATTTCAGATTATCCAATTTACAGAGCCCCCATGTAGTGAAATGTCATGCGTCTTCTCAAGTCAGTTAAATCTGTGAGAAGTTGAAAAAAAATAAGTATATTTAAAATCAGATTAAGCTCTGGCTGCTAAAGAATAATAAATTGCTCTATTTTAACTGACTGAACTGTGTACACTTAGAATACAAGGGCATATTTCATTTGAGTTTATGCAATTGTTCAGTCGACTTTTCTGCCATTTAACCCATCATCAGATAAGAGAGCTAGTCAGGCAAAATTATAATTAATGGTGTTTAATGGCGGCTAAGCCCAATAGACTTGTTTTTCTTTTTTTGCATTACTCACACTAGAAATAATGAAACTTTTACATGAACAACTTTGACATTATTCGCTAGAAACACTTCCATTACTAATTGTAGGCAACATAAAGCTTTATCTGATTTATACAGCAATCTATATAAATCTACTTTTATTTGATTCCAGTCATTAGCCTGTGCCAGGATGTTAGTCTAAAATATATATCATAGTGGCAATTCATTGTACTATACCAAATTAATCTGCATAAATCTATACCTGTTTGCAGGGAACTTGCATGGCAACATTGCCAGCAAGGGAGAGAAACAGATTCCAGTAATTCTACTTGTGTGCTTTCGGGGAAGTTCAAGTTTATCCTAAATCACTGGCAGGAATACAAATGTCCTCGGCTGAAAAATTCTTCTATCTAGATTAACTGCATCATCCTTAACATGGCTTTTAAATTTCAGAATAAGAAAATGCATATTAGGAGAGCAGTTTCCTCTTTATGACTGATCTGAAGTCAGAGATTTGGAACACAAAGAAGCCACTGGGAACAGAATATCCTTTTAAAAGCAGTATTCCTCACACAGCTAGAGTTCCTCACGTAGCTAAAGTCAGTGCACACTGCACCTCTGAATGAGGCCAGATGGCAAAGTGGGGGAATATGAGTATTACAACTGCTTTTCTTTTGCTTGAATATTACGTCAGTGGCCATATACTAAGCAATGGGAACGTGATGGGCTTGATCACAACCTCCGCTAAACTGAACAATATGACGTTGGCACATCTGTAGTCTCAGGCTTGCTATTCTTCAGTTTATTTTTTGCCTGATTTATATTAAGAGATGGTTCAAATAAAAAAGGCCCTTCTGCATTTAGGATAAATCAGCAAATGCTGGCTTGCCAGAAGGCAGGTTTCCTCTGCCTCTTCACACTGCACTTGGCGGTTTCTGACTTACGAGAGCCTGATTTCTAAACATTTGTGCAGAAAGACATGCTTTACACATCCGCTCCTTCTCAGATAGCCTACAGGGATTTCTGGCAATGCTGATTTTCCCCCTCTGTCATCCAGGTTTTTTCCCTATAGACGCATAAAGACATAGTGACAGCAGGAGAAGGCTCAACTCAAAGTGAGAAGCATCCCATACATATTATTGCTGTTGACTATACAAGATAAGCTGGACATCTGTCTTTACTTTTAGTGAGTTCCACAAGGATAAACATGAACCTGAACCTAGACTGCCCACTGACAATTTACTGATGTTCTTTTATAGCCCCATCCTATTGCAAAGCCCTCTGTCACTTTCGTCTGGGCTCTATTTCAGCCTTAGGTCACAAGAGTTCAAAGAACAATCAATGAATCAAATAGCTTCTATGAACATAAATGCAGTTTGATAGCTGTTTCCCATTCAACATAACCAAGAAAATGAAAGGAGGAGATTCATTTATGGAGAGCTAAGGTAAATATATAACTTTCAGCCAGCAATCCTTCATCAGCCACCATCTAACAGGAGTGTTTATCTGTAGTTATTTTTTATTAAGATGTGGACCCAACACAATTAAAGCCTGATCCTGCTCTCAGTGAAGTTGACTCGTGTTTTGCCATTGACTTCAACATGAGCCAGGAGAGAGTCTGTAAACCGGACAATAAAATTAACACCACAGTAAAATGCAGTGTCTGACACACAAATGTTCTCTTGCAGTGAGCCACATTTGTATTGAAATGAGGACAGGATATAAATGTAGAGGGCTAAATTATTGCTCTCGAGAGAAGGGGTGCTCAAAGTGGGCACGGACAGCTCATGGGTCCAAGAGTCAAAGAAGGAGTTGTTACATCTGAGCAACACTATGTGAGACATTATATCTGCACTATCATCCTCACAGGTGTAAGTCTGTACTCCCATCAGTGCATCCTGACTGATGCCAGCTGGTGAGCAGGGAACGAGGCCATGTTCACGCATCTGCCCTGCCCAAAACATGACCCTTCAAATGGTGCACACAGGCAGCATAAACCCTTTCCTCTGTCCTTCCTTTGGAAAGTGCTGGGGCTCTCCTTCACAGCGCCCATCTCAGCTCTGTTAATAAAGGGCTGACAGCTGTCCCCTCTCAATCAGCAGGGTAAGAATGGCTCTTTCCAGGGCCACTTGTTTCTAGCCCCAGAAGTCTAAGATTTGGGGTCTTAAAAACGGTGACATTATGATGTAAGGGAAAAGCCATTTTAGATTGGACTGGCTTCTGGTAGCCTGGAACGTGGCAAACGTGTTTCACTTGGCAAACAGTCCCATTGGAATCAGTGGAATCATTTACTTGTGGGGTAAAGTGTCATGCAACATGAATAAGGAGATCACAACCTGGTCCTTGATTAATGTTTAGAGATTTGAAAAGTGTATTTCTTATCATTTTCTTCTCCTTCTGGGTCTCCTGGTGTTAGCTCAGTGTGGCTTTAGGGGGAGAGGGAGACAGAGGTGAAAAGAAGAACCAATAACCTTTTTACAAACACTCTACAGTATTTCTAAAAGAGCTTCCCCCTGCCCTGTAAAATATGTGGCACACACAAACTACAAGGTACCAAAGTGTGGTATAAAAACTGTATTAGCACTTGTTTGGGATTAGCCACATAACTCTTTGTGAGTTCACTGCTCGGGAACGATGTGGTCATCTCAAATGTATGCTGAAAAAACCATCTTATGTAAAAGTACTATGGAGATTAAACTAATAGGTTGCAATAAAAATTGAGTAAGAATTTCTATAGAAATTATTACACAGACTATAATAAGAAACATTTTCATTAGATTTTTTCTTATAGCCTCCTATAAAATTTGATAGGATTTTAAACAAGGACCAGTATACCAAACTATACAAGCATGTATTCCCTTCTCCTTCTTATCTCTATTCATATCTCTAAATTATTATTAATATTAATTATATAGTATAATATAATACATAATTAATATAAAATTAATAATATAGTAGTGCCCTGAGCGCACACAGATTGGGATCCAATGTACTACAAAGTCATTGTATGAGAGAGAGTCCTTGCTCCAAAGACCTTACAGTCTAAATATTCAAAAGATGGGAGAAAAGAGTATTATCCTCATTTACAGACTGGGGACTAAGGTACAGAGAGATAAGTGATTTATCCAAGGACACATCGGAAGTCTGTTGCATTGAGACCACCACCTATCATGCTGGCCAATGTTATCTCACTGCTTCCTTGTACTGCCCCATCAATCCCTTTGTTTCCAACTGTTATCTTGTTTTATCCTTAGATTGTAAGTTCTTTGGCACAGGGACTGTCTTTTTTTATTTTGTATGTAGAGTGCTTAGCACACTGGGACCCTGGGAGCTACAGTAAGAAAAATCCTAAGCGCTGGAATTAGAATCCAGAACTTCTGAGTCCCAGCCCAGTGTCTTAACCCCAAGGCCATCCTTCCTCTTCCTCTCTCTGTGTCTGTCTTTACTCTAGTCCAGGGGGTCTCCAACTTCATTGCACTGCGATCCCCTTCTGACAACAAAAATTATTACACAGCCCCAGGAGGAGGGACCGAAGCCTGAGTCCACTCGAGCTCTGCTGTCCTGGGGGTGCCAAAGCCAGAGACCCAGGGCTTCAGCCCCAGGAAGGGGGTCTATAACCTGAGCCCCATTGCCCAAGGCCAAAGCCTGAGGCTTGGGCTTTGGCCCTGGGCAGTGGGGTTTGGGCTTCAGCCCTGGGTGGTGGGGCTTGGGCTTTGGCCCTGGACCCCAGCAAGTCTAAGACAACCCTGGAGACCGCATTAAAATGGGATTGCAACCCACTTTGGGGTCCCAACCCACAGTTTAAGAACTGCTGTTTTAGTCTATTCTATTTTGTATAGGTGCTTATACCATGCTCATCACTGTAGTATCTGACTGCCTTTCAGTAGTGCATTAAGCAATGTGACTAACATCTGCCAATATGCAAGTACTACACACACAACAAATTGTTATAAAAACAGTGGGTTGCAAAGTCAAGCCCTCAAAAGTTAGGAAATGCCAGAAACACACAATTAGTGACCACCTCTGAAAAAACCTGATTTAAGTCACTTGCCCAGCATCGCACAGGAGCCCTGTGGCAGAGGCAATGAGAGAATCCAGCTCTCATTCATCTGCCTTAACCATGGGACCATCTCTCCTCCTTCTGCGATCCTCTGCCTCATTCACTACGCACCTTCCAACTTCTGCAACAAATTGAGGCAGGGGTCCTACACCCAGCAGCTTCCTTAACGACATCCCCAGAGCGGGTCCACCCGGTACACTGAACGAGGCTGGAGTAATATGGACATATAATATATGAGTATGTAATTAAAGGCTGTCTCATAATGCATATGCACAAGAGACTGAATTAAGATTACACAGACAGGTCCAGATCTGTCTCTTCTGCACTCCAGTCAAGCAGCTTCCTTCTCCACTCTGCATGGATTCAACACGATGTATGGGGGGGTGGGAATGTCACTGACAGCACAGGAAAGACCGTTTCCCTGCTCTTAGTCCAGGTTCCCGGACTCAAACCCAGCACAGCCTGCAGCAGCCAAGACTTGCAGTTGCTGGGAAAGTCCTTCTCCGTGCCAGGCTGGAACATGCTCTGACTGGATGGAAACTTCAGGAAATTTAGCTGCTAAAATCTGTGACAGAGCATGTGTTGTCTGAGATTTTTCAAAGGCTTATAACTTGGCCAAATGTGGGAAGATTTTTACAGAAAAGGTGAAAGGCGCATCCCTGACACAAAGAACACCCCCTACCAAATTTTAAGTTCCCTGTTACAAAGCAGAGAGGCATGAGAGCTTTTATTTTTTTTTATAAAAAAAAAAGGGGGGGGGTTTGAGCAAACTAACATATTTTTCTCTAGCCTCATCCTCAGAAATGGCTAAATAATTTTGATAGACATTTTCCAAAAGGCAGACATTCAGAATGGAAAATTTCTGCCCAAGTGGTTTAAATTGGCAGTAATAAGCAGTTGAAAAGAAGTTCTGGTGGGCAACTTAACAATTGGCGGTGCTACCAGCCCCACCTACAATAATATTTGTAGAATATACATGAGGGTGTACTAAGGTATAATTTATGGAACAAGTTTCACATGCGGAAAAAGGAAGAGGAAATATTTCTTTGGTGGGTTGATTTTATTTAAAAAAGAAAAACTGTCTGAAGTTGATCGGAGGTTTAGAATTTAGAACAAGCCTCAGAGAGACAAATTAGTTGTCAGAATAGAGATGAAGCAGTCAAAAAAATTAATTTATTACATGAGTCTACAATTTATCATACACACACACATACACACACAAATACCTACACGTTTTGATTTATATATGCTATAGTTGTATAACAGGAGAGAGAAAAATGTACTGAAAAAGGAAAAATATTTTATATATATTAGAGCTGGTTAGCATTTTCATTATAACACATTTTCTACAGAACCAGCTTTTTGACCAACACAAAAATGTTCTGCAAAAAATGTCATTTTCTTTGATTTTTTTTTAGTTTTTTTAATGAAAAAATACCAATTTTCAACACATATTCTGCTTCTGTTTTATTTTCTTTCCCTCATTCACTCACCTTTTTTTCTGTTCACCCACCTTTTCCACGGGGGTAAAAATAAACAATAAACAAAAAAGGGGAAAAATTGATAGAAGTGGGGGAACAAAATGCAGAAATGTTTCATTTCTTTCTGAAATGAAATATTTCTTTTTGTTTTATTGAAAAAATGAAAATTTATGACCAAAATGATTTTTCCCCTTATCTCTTTTCCAGAGAAAGTACTTATCATTTTTTAACCATCCCTAATCTATTGTGTGTTGTTTTGTGGTTGTGCAAATCAGAGTTAACAACTATGTAAATAAAATTGTGCTCACTTTAGATTAACCCTTAAAAAGCAACTCCTATTTTTGCAGCTGTATTCATTAAAAGAAATCAGAAAAGCCCTTGTACATTCCCAGGCACAGTGTCTATGAACTCTATTAGGTATCCCTGTAAAAGAAGGGAACATTAAACACGGAAGAACAAATGGCCTCTCTCATTTTCAGAATGATTTGCAATCTATAGAAGGCATATTGCCTGGTTTTCAATCACACGAGAGCCAGCAAAGTTCTTCGAAATCCTAGGAATGTGTCTGCTAATAACAATCTTAGCAGTTTCGAATAAAAAAGTACTTAACCATATACTGTACTTAGTTTATATACTACATAGCAGTAAGTTATCCACCCAGAATACTGTGCAACAATTAGGTGTTCGGTCTTTCTTTATCCATTCAAGGATGATTTTTACCCCACTACTGTGCAAACTTCGCAGTGGAGGCAGATGATTCAAGTCAACCATCCAACAAGATACAATTTATCAATCACTGCAGGTGCTAGGAAAAAAGAAAGACACAAGTCTACTCTAGCAAGCTCGGCAGGCAAAAGTTTAGAAGTTTTCAGAGCATTCTTCATCATATCAATACAGAAATAAACATGCCATTTGTTTCCATTGAAATCATTGGCAAACCCATAAAGCTGCTGAAAAGAAAGTTATTTCAATTACTGGATGGCCGTTATACTGCTGGGATGCAGTAGGACAAAAGGGGAAAGTGGCTAAATCAACAAAATAGATTTTATCTGCCAGATAAATGCTAAGCAGAAAGATACAAAGGAAGAGAAACACACATATGCAGTTTAGAATGAAGGGGAGAAAAACAGAGGACCTTGGCCATTTTGGGACCTGGGGAGAGGAAAGAAGAAAGTTAATAAAACAAAAATCTTGGATGCAATTCCAGAATTACTGAAAAGCTGCAGTGCTCTCTAGGGATTTTAAAGAGCACCTTTAGAAAATGTGTTAGGAATTAGGAGAGCAGGGTCAATAAAGTTAAATTCTGTCAGTAATCACTCTGCAATACGTACAAGAATCTTTGGTGCCTGAGGACTCCAGCTGAACCTAGAACTGAATATTCTTTTCAAATTTAAAAAGACCTACGTATTGTAATAAGTCATCTGAGAAAATCATATTATGGAAAAAGCCTTAAATAGAGAGCTGTTGTTTTTTTAAAACTTCGACTCAGGCTTGACTCCCCTGGAGAGCATCTATGAACCAAACTTTGCCAAAAGGAATATTTAATGAGAGGCTTTTAAGTTGTTAGCCTCATTATAGCAGAACCTCAGTGACTGCATTAATTTGAAGGCTCTGTGTGGCCAAACATGAAGGCACCGGATTATCAAAACAAAGGCCCAGTTCTTCACTTCCTGAATGACGTCAATGGTGCTCTGGCCTGTGTAGTGGAGGATCAGGTCCACGTAGCAAACAAGGCAAATGTCAATCAGCTAGCTTCCTGTTTGTAAAAACGTGCCCCCTAAGCACCTCCTAAATCTAGGGCCTTGATCCTCAAGGCCAAGTGAGCTGCACCCTCTAATCCCTGGGACTCTGGGGACTGGCCCCCAGAGCAACTGAGAGTAAGTCTATACTGAGATAAAAGACCTGCAGCATGGCCATGGCTGGCCTGGGTCAGCTGGCTTGGGCTGTAAAATTGCAGTGTAGACATTTGGGCTCAGGCTGGAGCATAGGCTCTCAAACCCCGTGAGAAGGGATGGTTTCCAGTCTGTGCCTGAATGTCTACACTGCAATTTCATAGCACCACAGTCCAAGCCCTCTGAACCCTAGTCAACTGACCTGGGCTCTGAGACTTGGTGCTGTGGGTTTCTTATTGCAGTGTAGACCCTACCATTCCTCTGGCTGAAGATCACCAAAGAACAGCAGCCTTCCAGCCACACTCCTTTCATGCTCCCTACACTGCTTACCAAAGCAATCCACAATTGCCCTGTTAGATAAGGTTTGCAGCTCCTTTGTGCTGGCACAATGGGCTGATATGTGGCCCAGATTGTGGCTTCCTCAGGCCAGCTCTCTTAATTTCTTGGATGACTCTCTGAAACCCTCGTGCATAAAAAAGGCAACATTACAAATCCTATAGTTTATTGATCTAAGGCAGGAACAAGGATGGGAATTTTCAAAAGTGCCTAAGGCCTGGATCCACAAAGGGACAGAGGTCTTGCAATGCTGAGCATCACAGGGCCTAACTTCTAGGCACCTAGAAAATCACAGGGACAACACAGCAATACACAAAGCCCGAGCTAGGTGCCTAGGCCCCTAATCAATGAATGGGGAGAGATAGGCGCCTTAGAATGTGATCCATAAAGCCAGAAAACTAGGTAGGGAGCTGCCTAAACTAGTCAATGGAAGATGGCATGTGTCCTAAGTCTGGCATGTGTCCACTGGCATGTGTCCTAAGCCCTGCCCCCCCTCACAAACATAAGTGCCTAAGTCTGGGCTTCAGGGAATCACCTATGATCACCATGATCCATGAACGGGAACCCACCACCTGGAGTCAGGAGGTGTAGGTGCCTACGTAATTTCATGCAGGAAAGGGTTAGATGCCTTCCTCGCTCCACACAAAATGGCCAGAGGAGGTGGTGATGCCACCCACCCTAAACCTTTTAGCCCGCTGGTTACAGCACTGGCCTGGGACTTGAGAGACCTAGATTCAATTCCCCCCTCTGCCAGATGGGGAGACTGGATTTGAACATGGGTCACCCACCTAATAGTCAAGTGCTCTAGCCATGGGTTATGGGATATTCTGATATGGGGCCCTCAGTCTCTCCTTTTGAAGCTGTTCCACTGTGGCTAAATAATTAAAGAGTAATTGAAGCAGGGGCCATGGCCCTTGGTCCCCAAGTGGGTACCCTAACAAACAGGCTATAGAGACATTTTTTCTCACTTCCTAGCTCAATGACTAAGTATTTCTCCACTGTGAATAAGTGCCTAAATACAAACACAGTTGTGTGGATCATAGTGGCACCAAAACTAGGAATTGGATTCCTAGGTCTGTTTAGATGCGTAAGTACTTGTGTCTCTCTGGGCCTAAGAGAGTTAGGAGCAGTAAGTCTCCTCAGCCTCTTTGAACATCCCATCTTGAACTTTAAACACAGTCATTATAAGTGTCTTAGTATATGGCCTTTGTGATGAGGAGGATGATAAAAATACATAGCAGGGTTCTCCTTTTTAAAAATATCTAAATAAACCATATAGTCTACGCTGAAAACCTCATTCTCTAGTCAAAATAGTATGCAACTAGGGTACTCTATTGATACACGTATCAAGTGTCTGTTACTACAGTGGCAGGATGTATGTAAATCCCTCTGGAGTAAACGGGGTTTTGTGTATGAAAGGAGCCATGGGTAACAGGGTAATGTACATTTGATTTTCAAAGAGGGGTATCTAGTTCCTAAAACCAGGTTTTTATAGTGCTTGCTATTTCTGGTCTCAAGTGACAACCCGCCAGTCCTGTTTGCTGCACAATGCACCTCCTGTGCTAACCTGAATGGTATTTTTGTAGAAAACTGAAAGGGGCTGGTGACACTTTTGAAATAGGATCCTTACATAGTGCCTAATTCTGCATCCTTTCCATCAGTGATCCTGCTGAATTCAATGGGACTACCTACATGAGTAAAGGCTGCAAGATCATGCCCCAGATCAGGAGTAGTTCTCAGTGATGTGTCATTCTATTTATCCAGCTACAAAGGAATCTTCGTATAGTTCAATACTTGGAGGAGATTTAGCTTTTGGTTGTGGTCTATACTAAAGCATTACACTCAAGTTCAAATAATTAATTTAGCTATAAATAAGATGCTAATTTCGAGCCAGCTTTACCATTAGATTACCAGTACACATGATCTGAATGCATATGAGTGTAAAAGAAGAGACAATGCTGGACACATCCATTTCCCTTTAGTATTAATTACTATTGGAAATACAACATTGTGCTAATCCTGGGTCCAACAGCAGCGCCACTGATGCCAACTGGAGTTTTGCCATTGCCCTATGATTGTCTCGATCATACAAGGTGCTCTGCACTCTGATCCCAATCCAAGGAGGCACTTAACCACATGCACAGTGACAGTGGAGCAGTTTTCCATGGAAATACTCACATGCTTGAAGTTACCAATGTACTTTGCTGGACTGGGGCTGCCATGCTGAGCACACTGCAGGATAAAGTCCTAGGGCTCTGATCCTGCATGCCCCACCGACTCCAAACTCTAAGTGAAATCAAGTAGAGTCTGGAGGTGTGCCAAGAATGCATGCACTATCTCGAGTTCTCTCAGCAAAGGCTCTGTTGCTGCAAATGATTAATATTAACGATGGGAAAACCCGTCACATACGAACAACATAAACAGCAACAGCCATTTAAATTTGTTAATCTGAAAATCCCTTTTTTCTGATTCCCTTTCATAAACAAAATGTTTTTTCATCAGACACTACCCATTATGAACATCTTTAGTGTAGTTACAAGGCAAAAAATATGTGGATTATTGATGAAATAGATCATAATGGCTCTGAGTCATTATCATCGATCATTTAAATGTGTACTCAATGAGCTTTAATCTGCAAATTTGTCACGACTGGGAGCCATTATGATTAAACAGATTTATTGTTTTTGTTTTATTCTTCTTTTAAGATAGGATGCATGATCTGTGTTCTGTAGGCTGCATGTGCAATAATTTTACCTACCAGAAAGTCCTATAAAAATAGTTACTATATATGAACAGCTGCTTGTCAAAGCTCAGTCTCTACTCTGCTTATATATTTTTTAAATGTCTACATGCACCATTCCATATCACCATCAGACCGATGCTTCACACACTTATTGCTGGGCTCAGTGTTCACTCATGTGAGTAGTCCAGTATTTAGCTCAGTTGTAACTATTTGCAGAAGCAGGCTTCTGAAGTCATAGACTATATCAAGCTTTAAAAAGAAGAGTTCAAGTAGAAACTATTTTTCAAGATTCCAACAGTGCAATTACCCAGCAAACCCTAAACTTTTTTTCTTGCTGCTCCCCTGCCAGGGACTTAAGTCACTGAAGTCAATGGGTGTCTTCCAATTGCTGACCATGGGCAGTCCACGGCTGACAGCCATACGTAACATTTCAGCCAAAAGCAATATCTGACAGAAAGTTATACATCTCTGAATAATGGGGATTATACTGGAACTCATGATGGAGTCTAAACTACAAATGTGCACAGTGACACCGTTAACAATTAAAACAATTAACAAAGCATGAGGTTTCACTTGGTCTTGGCTATGGCAGAATGATTCAATACCTAGGTTTGAATATGATTCTTTTAAGACAAGACACCTTCTTTACCCCACGTTTTTCAATGTCTTGAGTAAAATTCCTTAAAGAGTGAAGTATCTGGTATCTGACCCCAATTCCACTGAAGTCACTAGCAATTGCTCCATTGTCTTTATAGAGGTCTCACCCAATTCCCATTAGAGAAGCCTGTTGATCAATTTAAATTTAAGATCACACTCTTGTTATGCTCCCTCTCCCCTTCTACACATCTAAACCGAAATCCTTAGGGCAGGAATTCAGCCAAGCACAAGGCCCTTTGCAAAGCCCTCCATATTCCTTCAGATGCAATTTAGACTTTTGTGGGTTGCATCTGCACCCCACGTACTTTGGAGAAGGCTGCTACAAAGTGGCCTCATGTAGGCTATCATGGAGGAGGCTGGAATGACAGCCATGGAAGGGCTCCTCTGCAGCCGTCTCCACCAAGTACCTGTGTGTATGTGTACTTGTGCACGCCATGCATACCTGCACCAGTGGATAACTTGGGTCTTTTGCAGGGAGAGGTGAATTGTGCCCTAAACACACACATTTCGCAGAGTAAAGAAATAAAAAGGTATAGTCCATTGGGTGTAAAATAAAATAATGTCACAAAAAGCAAGTATTTTTTAACAGCACATATCTACTTTATGGCACACGTCTCTTAACTCAGTGCGTCTGAGTTACAGCAACAGCACCTTAGTGGGTTATTTTTCAAAGTTTGCTCAGTAATATGTTTACAAAGCCATTGTTACAACTACATGCTTATGTGTTTTGATATACAGCAAGCAACCCAATACACGTCTTCAGAGATTTCATTCTTATTTTAAAAACCTATTTAAATGTTTCTTTACATTCCCTCCTGGCAAAGAACAAGTTTATTGCCACATATTCCAGGGCTCCATGGTCCAGTCTGACGACTGTTAAAGGCAGGTGCCTTTCCAGGTAAAGATAACAGTAGCATGTATACAACATTACAGGCCAAATTCATCCTTGATTGTGACCAAACTGAACCTAATGAAGTTACATCAGGAATGAATTTGACATTGTGAAATTTCCAGCGGTTGGTCTCTATTTTTAACTGCCTGCCACTGGGTCGAAAGCTTGTCTTTCTCACCAACAGAAGTTGGTCCAATAAAATAGATTACCTCACCCACCTTGTCTCTCTGCTATTACAAAAGTATATACCTTGAAAGGTGAGAAAATGTTAAGTAGCTCTTATTTTGCTTTGACAAAAAAATGTCCATAACAACCTTCTTTTCTGCTATGTATCAAGTCAACATTGAACTCCAGGTGTTGTAACAATTCAATGGGTTGTTAATATAAGTGTTACTTCAAGGCAACCTGCACTTGCCTGAATTTACTTGCCTTTGACAATGGAATATGTTACTGATTCCATATCTCAAGAGCTTGCACTGAGTGAAACAATACATATTATCTGATGTTTTGGGGGTGTTATGTGTAACAGATCGTACGCATTAGCAGTTTAGTGGAGAGAAAACTGAAAAAAAAATTTTTTTCCATGCATGTACTCGACATGAATCCAAATTTAAAATATAGCACTAAATAGTTAAACATGTTATCTTATTTTAAGTGTGGATGTTAAGTTTTGGCAAAAGTGTTTCTTCTGTAATATAATACTATTTATTTACAGTTTTACATCATCATCTAGCTATATCAAGTATCTATAATCTAATGTGTTTCCACAGTATCTTTGTAGTGTTGTTGTAGCCACGTTGGTCCGAGGATATATGAGCAATAAGGTGGGTGAAGTAATATCTTTTATGGGACCAACTTCTGTTGGTGAAAGGGACAAGCTTTCAATCTACCCAGAGCTCTCCCTTAGACCTGAAAGGACACTTCTTTCCCAGAGCTGAAGAAGAGCTCTGTGTAGCTTGAAGGCTTGTCTCTTTCACCAACAGACAATGGTCCAATAAAACATATTTCCTCACCCACCTTGTCTCTCTACAGTATTTGTCTGTTAAGAAGCCTAATCTACCTGGTATGAAATATCTATGCTTTTATGTTACGTTGGTCAAGGCAAATATCAAACTAATCCTTGTCTTAAGAAAATATTGTTACCTTTTAGAAATCCCTCTGTTTTGGGTATTTCACTAACTGCCCCTCTTAACTGGTCGCAGGTAGATAGCCCCACACCCAGTTGGTGACATCATAATAATAATACTTAGCATGTGCACAGGCTTTTCATCTCCAGATGTCAAAGTGCTTTACAAAGGCTTGGGTAAGTATCATTATCCCTGGTTTTTTCAGATGGGGAAACTGAATTGCATGCAATGAATCCATGGTACAGCTAGGCCCGCTCCCCATTTAATAGGGCCAGACACAGTTGCTCCTTTGCCATTAATTTCCATGAAGAGGCCAAAAGAACTGTGACTGGTCCCCTTCACTCCCCACAAAGGATGACCCAAGAAGTAGTCACCATTCTGGACCAATGAGGGGAAGTAACTGCCTTCCTGAAAGCAGTAATCCCTTGTGGGCAGAGTAGCTTCAGCCATCTTAAGAACCTGCTCTTCCCCATGGAGGCTGCAGATCTAAGTCCTCAGGACGTGAGGGGAGCTGTGAAAGTTGCACCAAGCACCTCCTATGGCTGTGGAAAGAAGAGAAGATGGCTAATAGATTCAGTGGTTCCTCTGCCTTCCAGCAGCCACCTGGGGTCGCGCCTTCCCACTGAGATGGGGCTGCACACCTACTACTCCTGTCTATACAGGGCACAGGAAGGGCCAACAATAGCTCCTTTCTGCCTTTCCACTAGTGGTGGAGGCAGCTTGCATCTCACTCACAGAAGGTGCTTTCTTCTGCCGCCTGAAAGGTGGGATTCTGAGAGGCCATGCGTACAGTGTAATGAATACAGTAATATAAAGGTTGCAAAGTCAAAAACTCAAAAGTTAGGAAATGCCTGTGCAATCTTAATTCGGCCCCCTTGTGCATACGTATTATGATACAGTCTTTAAATACATGGTTACATATGATTTTTTCCCCAGGACCCCTGCCTCATTCAGTGCACAGGAAGGATGATGCTCATTTAACAAGCAGCTGTTCAATGTTTTCTTTTCTTTTCCTTGTTCAATGTGTGGTCCCAGCTCTTATTTATTGCACACTATTCAAACCCTGCCCTGAGGACAGAATTATTAAGTTCTTCAGCTTTTCTGTGGTGCTGTTCACTATACCCTCTGAGGGCTTCACAAATATTAATGAATTTATCTTCATAATACCCCTATGATTTGAGGGTGTACCATCCCCATTTTACAGATGGAGAACTGAGGCACAGAGAGATTACTGTCAAAAGTATCCACTAAATTTGGGTGCCCATGTTGAGGTGACTAGGACCGGATTTTTTCAGAGAGCTTAGCATCATATAGCATTTTATTTTTTCAAGGCACAGCTCCCATTAACTTCAGTTTCAGCTGCGAGTGCCCAGCATCCCTGCAAATCAGACTCCAGGGTCTCAAGCCAGGCACTCACAAAATAAAGAACACACAATTAGTAACCACCTCTGAAAAATGTGGTTTGAGTGATTTGCCCAGCATCACACAGGAGCTCTGTGGCAGATGCAAGGATAGAATCTAGTTCTCCAGGACAACATTCAACTGCCTTAACCATTAGCAGTTTAGCCTAACCAAAAGAAGGCTCAGGGGAGGTATGATTGCGCTCTATAAATATATCAGAGGGATAAATACTGGAGAGGGAGAGGAATTATTTAAGCTCAGTACCAATGTGGACACAAGAACAAATGGATATAAACTGGCCATCGGGAAGTTTAGACTTGAAATTAGACAAAGGTTTTTAACCATCAGAGGAGTGAAGTTCTGGAACAGCCTTCCAAGGGAAGCAGTGAGGGCAAAAGACCTATCTGGCTTCAAGATTAAACTCAGTAAGTTTATGGAGGAGATGGTATGATGGGATAACATGATTTTGGCAATTAATTGATCTTTAAATATTCATGGTAAATAGGCCCAATGGCCTGTGATGGGATGTTAGATGGGGTGGGATCTGAGTTACTACAGAGAATTCTTTCCTGGGTATCTGGCTGGTGAATTTTGCCCACATGCTCAGGGTTCAGCTGATTGCCATATTTGGGGTCGGGAAGAAATTTTCCTCCATGGCAGACCGGAAGAGGCCCTGGGGGTTTTTCGCTTTCCTCTGCAGCGTGGGGCACGGGTCACTTGCTGGAGGATTCTCTGCACCTTGAAGTCTTTAAACCATGATTTGACAACTTCAATAGCTCAGACATAGATGAGAGGTTTATTGCAGGGGTGGGTGGGTGAGATTCGGTGGCCTGCATTGTGCAGGAGGTCAGACTAGATGATCACAGTGGTCCCTTCTGACCTTAATATCAAAAAATCTATGAGACCTTCCTTTCTCTTCTGCAGTCCTCTGCCTCACTCACTAGACACCTCCCAGCTTCCCTCACTATCCTGTTTTGATTCATCCCCTGTCTCGTACTGCATACGAACAAGGGGGACAAATTAAGATTGTACAGGCAACCTAATTTCTGGCACGTCCAAACTTTTGAGTGCCGGACTTTGTAAATTTAAAAATGTCTTTTATTGTGGTTTTTGCATATAATTTCCAAAGTTATTAAAAAGCAACCTGAAAAAACAAATTCCATCATGTGACATGTTGACGCCCACATGGGTCATCAGCAGCGTTGGACCCTTCAGAGTCATCACTCCGACCTCTGCCACTTGAGCCAATGGAGTAGGATAGCAGTGGGAAATGGTCATCCTCTATGTGAACCAGAACTAGAGGACGATGGGACACTCTGCCAGTGGACTGCAGAAATTTGCTGACAACAGAGGAGAGGTGAGATTCAGGAATCTTGGGCTCCATTTCAGGCTCTGGAAGGGAGCATGCTCTAGTAGGAACAAACCCTTCTGCCCACTGCACCCTATATACCTTCAGACACAGTTTAGATTGCTACAAATGCAAGAAAAGCTGGGTTGGAGCATCTCAATGCATACTCCAACCCAGTGGAATCTTAAAGACTTTAGCACCAAAAATCTAAGGAATCTGCACTTGGCAGGAGAAACTGAAATTTTTCCAAACGCTCATACCTTGGCCAAATATGGGCAGATTTTCATGGGGAATGCAGCAGGTTTAAAACAAATAAAAGGAAGTATTTCTTCACACAGCACACAGTCAACCTGTGTAACTCCTTGCTGGAGAATGTTGTGAATGCCAAGATCAGAACAGGGTTCAAAAAAGAACTAGATAAATTCATAGAGGATAAGTCCATCAATGGTGATTAGCCAGGATGGGCAGGAATGGTGTCCTAGTCTCTGTTTGCCAAAAGCTGGGAATGAGCAACGGGATGGATTACTTGATGATTACCTGTTCTGTTCATTCCCTCTGGGGAACCTGGCATTGGCTACTGTTGGTAGACAGGATACTGGGCTAGATGGACCTTTGGTCTGACCCAGTAGGGCCGTTTTTATG
Organism: Chelonia mydas; assembly: GCF_015237465.2. Classification (NCBI taxonomy): domain Eukaryota; kingdom Metazoa; phylum Chordata; order Testudines; family Cheloniidae; genus Chelonia; species Chelonia mydas. The sequence goes on from NC_057855.1 coordinate 91,245,067, forward strand.
TTCTTAACCCTGTCACAAAGGCCATCTCCTGCTCCAAACTATGTGGAGATTTCTTAGAGCTTTCTAAGAAAACATTGCCAGAATTTTTTAACATGGCCAAAACTGTGCATGCTTCCCTAGCCTCATTCTCAGAAACACTGAACTGTTTTAGCTGAATAAATAAATAAATAGGGCTGCCAAGCGATTAAAACAATTAATCGCCATTAATCGCACTGTTAAACAATAATAGAGTACCATTTATTTAAATATTTTTGGACTTTTTCTACATTTTCAAATATATTGATTTCAATTATAACACAGAATACAAAGTGTAAAGTGCTCACTTTATATTTATATAAACATAAATAATGCATTCACTTTATATTTATTTTTGATTACTAATATTTGCACTGTAAAAAAACAAAAGAAATAGTATTTTTCAATTCACCTAATACAAGTATCATAGTGCAATCTCTTTGTCAAGAAAGTTGAACTTACAAATGTAGAATTATGTAAAAAAAATCCTGCATTCAAAAATAAAACAATGTAAAATTTTAGAGCCTGCAAGTCCACTCAGTCCTACTACTTGTTCTGCTAATCACTCAGGCAACCAAGTTTGTTTACATTTACAGGAGATAATGCTGTCAGCTTCTTGTTTACAGTGTCACCTGAAAGTGAGAACAGGCGTTCTCATGGCACTGTTGTAGCCAGCACTGCAAGATATTTATGTGCCAGATGCGCTAAAGATTCATATGTCCCTTCATGCTTCAACCACCATTCCAGGGGACATGCATCCATGGTGATGATAGTTTCTGCTCGATAACAATCCAATGCAGTGCAGACCGATGCATGCTAATTTTCATTATCTGAGTCTGATGCCACCACCAGAAGGTTGATTTTCTTTTTTGGTGGTTGGGATTCTGTAGTTTCCACATTGGAACGTTGCTGTTTTTAAGACTTCGGAAAGCATGCGCCACACCTCACCCCTCTCAGATTTTGGAAGGCACTTCAGATTCTTAAACCTTGGGTCAAGTTCTGTAGCTATCTTTAGAAATCTCACATTGGTACCTTTTTTGCGTTTTGTGAAATCTGCCATGAAAGTGTTCTTAAAATGAACAACATGTGCTAGGTCGTCATCCGAGACTGCTATAACACGAAATATATGGCAGAATGTGGGTAAAACAGAGCAGGGGACATACAATTCTCTCCCAAGGAGTTCAGACACAAATTTAATTAACACATTATTCTTTAACAAGCATCATCAGCATGGAAGAATGTCCTCTGGAATGATGGCTGAAGCATGAAGGGGCATACAAACGTTTAGCATATCTGGCACGTAAATACCTTGCAATGCCGGCTACAAAAGTGCCATGTAAATGCCTGTTCTCACTTTCTGGTGACATTGTAAATAATACGAGGGCAGCATTATCTCCTTAGTGATTGGCTGAACAAGTAGTAGGACTGAGTGGACTTGTAGGCTCTAAAATTTTACATTGTTTTGTTTTTGAGTGCAGTTATGTAACAAAAAAACCCTACATCTGTAAGCTGCACTTTCATGACCAAGAGATTGCACTACAGTACTTGTATGAGGTGGATTGAAAAATACTATTTCTTTTGTTTATCATTTTTACAGTGCAAATATTTGTAATAAAAAATAATATACACTTTGTATTCTGTGTTGTAATTGAAATCAATATATATGAAAATGTAGAAAAACGTCCAAAAATATTTAATAAATTTCAATTGGTATTCTATTGTTTAACAGTGTGATTAAAACTGCGATTAATCATGATTAATTTTTTTAATTGTGATTAATTTTTTTGAGTTAATCATGTGAGTTAGCTGCGATTAATCGACAGTCCTAATAAATAAAAGATAATAGTAGTCGAAGTAACTCAACCTGAGGCAGATACCCAGCATGGAAAATTGTAGCTCACGTGATTAAAATTTGGCAAAGTTATGAGGAACTGAAAACAGGGCCTTATAATGGGAAGTGTTGGAAACTTTAATAATAGGCAGTGCTAATGGCCTGCCTATAAATAAAGGTGGGGAGAGATCTGTTATATTATTAATGTTAAATGTTTGTAGAATTTCACAGGTATACATGGTGCCTTATAAAGAATCAAAACGTTAAAACTTGATCTCCCTACTTTATAATTTCTTTGATGTACACTAGAAAGTGACTTAACTGTAAGTATGAATTCTTTTACCATGCTTGCACGAAGATCCTAAGATTAACTTTCTAGATGACATGCATGAGATTGGATTTGTAATTGTTATGTCTGACCATGCAAGTTGTGCACCTATTTCCACCTGCCTTTCCTGCAACCGCAACATCTCTACATTTAGAAACACTTTTAGTCATACCCTAGAATAAGGCAAACATATTTATGTTATTTTGGCTGCAGATTCCCTTTGAATTTGACATTTCCTTTGGAATCATTACTAATGGATGACACTTAGGTTTTTTACCTGGGTGAAGTGGAGATGAGAAGGCCAGAAAGTCCTTTATGCAGCTCACAGTGCCTTTTCCTTTCATGTTGCAACCTTGTTCTTTTTCCTTATGGGAAAAAAACCAACTTAACCTCCGTGAGTGGTGAAGGAGTTATACTATTATCTCCGGGTGACTGTTGCATTGATTAGATTGGAAAATGAGTAACTTCTATCACACTTGATCTGCAATAGTGCTATCTGGCTTATGCTTATCCCTTTGTAGTTAGGGAATGGATAATTGCATGGATACTGGGAATCAGACACAACATTTGTGATGTCTCTTTTGATTTCCACTGCAGGGTTAAAAGACGGGGGGGAAAGTAACAAGCTAACCTGTGAGTTAATGCTGGCCACTGCCTGGCCCCTGGTACCAGCCTGGGTTTTGTGGTTTAGACCTTTACAAGTGCATGTCTGAGGCTGTCCTTATCATGTAGTTTAGCATGCTGCCACCTCTAATATCGTAGTCCCTCTTGAATCCGATAAATTGGTCTGAAACTGATTTAATTTCATGCTGCAGAGTACACTTTAGTTTGAATCACAGCAGATTTTTTCACTTAAAAATATCTATTGAGATATAATCTTTTTGTTCTTTCATTTCATTTTTCTTTCTTTCTTTCTTTCTTTCTTTTCTTTCTTTCTTTCTTAAGCAAAGGGAAAGGCAGATTATTTCAATTAAGAGCCTGTCACTGACAATTGTAAGCAACCTTTCTTCAGAGTTCAGTGCAGCAGTTGCAGTTTTAAGTTTCTTAGTGCTTCTGTCAGGATCTAATTTTCAAGGTACAGTTGCCATGGTAGCAACTTGGAATTTTAATCCAGTACTAAAGGTCAAGACAGGTCACCAGTTTCAGTTCCTCTTCAATCTCAGACTAAAGAGCCACAAAAAGGAGCTGAGATAAAGGTTTCACCTAACAAAAAATTCCATTCTGGAATACAGCCAAACTTGAAAAATGTATGATTTGTATAAGCTTTCAAATTTGTCTGGAACTATATAAATTCATGCTAAATCAAATGTGCTGAATGCTCATTTGCATTCCTTACTGTCCTTTGAGAGGCAAAGATACCACTTTAAAACAGAGTTCACTTGTCAGGAATAGCACATAAGGAAGAAATGGGATCTATATAGCCTGCAAAAAGTAGATAGTTGTGAAAGTCATGCCTTCATCGCTGGAGATACTGACTACGTCACACAAACCCAGACGAGCTCGAGAGTTGCATTTTATCCTCTCTCTGGTCAATATAAGAAGACACATACAGTAAACTGGTCAATATCTTTCTTTCAAGACCTGTCAAGATCTTTTGTTCAGCAAGTTTTTTTTTAAACTAAATAAGACCCTTCTTTTATATATACAGGTATATGATATATAGGCCATTTGGCAATGTTTTCAGTAAGTGACATTTTTCTTGCTAGTCTAAACTATGTTCATATTTTGTATACATATTTGTAGGCGGGGGTGGGGGTGGCGGGGAAGGAAGCTAGCATTGAAATGAGGACATGGCTTCATATTTGCCAGCTTCTTAGAACCCTTTTGTGATTTACCTGGATGTTTCTTTGGAAGATTAGCCTTTTCCAGGCTTATATCTTATTTTTAGAAAGTCATGGGATAGTATTAGGATAATCTTTAATTGTATTTTCTCCGACATTCAAGGGAACAAAAAGTTGTCCTCCTGGAATTTGGGAGAGTGTTAACTAACCTGACCTGCCAGTGGGGAAATTTGTAATCAGTCTGAGAGAACCTATTTATAGTCATGGCATACTTCCAGTCTCTTTCCTCCAGGGCTGCTAGGGGCTGAAAGTACTGCAGAGACTGTGCTCCTCAGCACATGAGATGATGGGAGAACTTTGTTTCACTTGAAAAATAAGTCGTCTGGTCAGTCAGGCTGCAACACTGATGGGCTCTGGAGTCCTCAGCCCAAAGGATAATTACAGCAATAGGAGTTCCTCAAGTTGGAGGGTGTAGGGCTGTGGAAAATGTGGAGGATTCTAGGAGCTGTGTCACAGCGATTCAGAAGTAGGATATAGAGAATTAAATTGTGAGTTTAGGACTAGTGGCTGTTAGCTTCACTTTTCAATATTTAGGACAAAAACAGCCCATTCCAATATCACGAACGCAAAATTTCCTAGCAAAATCCATTCTTCTTTCAGGCTTCTGTTTCATTTCATATTGTGCCTACAGTACTTCCTGGAGGTAGTAAATCTGGGTGACAATTCATTCGCCTCAAATACTACACAGCAGGTGGCTGACTGCTGCTGGAAGAAAGTGGAGGAAGTATGAGTCATTTAAGCTTAAAGGACTAGTAAGGTGTAGTAGACGAGAAAGGGCCTGAAGCACAGAGGAACGAGACATGGTCGGGCTATGCACCATAAGTGTAGGGAGAGAGACCAGAAGTGAGGAGATGGATAGAGATCCAAATTGTGGGGAGCGGAAATAGAGAGGTCAGTTGGCAGGTAGGATGGAAATCCAAAGAGAAAGAAATGGGATGCAGTTTGGAGCAGAAATTATGGAAGAGAGGTTCTGGCTGCAGCTGCTTCCCCTGTCCTGAACAGGACATATATTTTCAGATTTACACAGTATATAGGTTTTCCAAAATATAGGTTTGAAGCTAGGCTGACGTTTTGAAGGGAATCCATCCCATGGAAAAATAAAACAGAGCGTCAGCTTGAGGCTGACCTTGAGCTATAAAGGTGCAACACATTCTGCTGGACTAGTGGCTGTTGGCAGAACTCCTCAAACCCAGGAGAACTTGTGCCAGGTCTAAAATTTTGTAAATACTAAAATGGGCATCAATACAGAGAGCATAAGGAAAAAAACTCCTATTGGCATCATATGTACCCTTATCATTTTACTGTTAACATACAGAGTGGTTGCCATTAAACAGTCAGCATTTATCTGTTTACCAAGCAGTGGTATGCCCTATTTTCAATGTAGAGAATTACTATAATAGTGGTATTGCAGATACTACTACATAGTAACAGTGAATAAACGGTGACTAATACAGTATCAGAGGCTATTTTTAAATTGTAATCTTTGGTGCGTATTAAAGTTCCAAACATTGGCAAGCAGGCAGTTGGTCAGTTTGTTACAAGCACTCTTACGGCAGTCACTATCTGTGTCTGTGATATTCAACAAAAAAATATTTAACGTTGATCAGTGAATTACAAGCAAATTAATTTCCCTTGTTCACATGATCTTTTAAACTGATCTATAAATATGTCAAGAGGAGATCATTGAAAAGAGTGCAGTAGCAGATATTTTATTTTGACAGGGAGGTTAAACTGCATAAGAGCCATTTGAATAATGAAAACAAATTAAAAGTATAATTTAGAAATTATTTTGAAAAATGAGTTTATCTTCTGGGACACAGTGTTTTTAATTACGACACTGAATTCTACTATATTTAATAGACGCTGAAATGTTTTGCAAGTTTGCTTTTTTCTGCAATGGGCCATAAGAAATATTTTCTGCAGCTACATAAACATTGTTTAAGCCCCAATTATTTAGGACTTTGCTCAAAAGGAGAACCCAGGCAGTAAGGAACAAAGATACAATGTTGACTGATCATTATCTTTGCCCTGGATCATGGAAGGTAACATTCAAGAACGCACTCTAGCAAAAGGGTGCAAAGCAAACTCCTAATTAACAAAATGAGACAGTAAATATGAAAGATGAATGACAGCTAATCAAAATAGGCTTTTTTTTTGTTCTTGCTTTCTACTCGGTCCGTTAATATGCTGCACTGGAGCTCTCTAGAGATAATGGTGTTCCACTTGCATGCCCTGTTGTTTCATTATGATAATTTTATATGTGGTTGTGTAAGCCCCTTGAATTCGTGACATTGCCAGCTTACCTAGAGGGAATATCTTTGGAACTTCCTTAGGTTAGCAAACAGTCAGTAGTTAGTCTAATGATTAAAGCATCCCCCACTTACAAAGTGAAATTGAACATACACTGTAAAATGAATCAGGCTATCAACAATGTGGGATCATTGGACACTCTCATGCTTTAGATCAAGAGCTTTAAGGTATGTCTACATGGCAATGGAACACCTGCAGCTGGTCTGTGTCAGCTGATTGGGGCTTGGGCTATGGTGCTGTAAAATTGCAGTGTAAACATTCAGGCTCGGGCTGGAGTCTGGGCTCTGGGACCCTCCCCACCCACAGGGCCCTAGAACTTGGGCTCCAGCCTGAGCCTGAATGCCTACACCATAATGTTACCGCCCCGCAGCCCAAGCCCCATGAGCCCAAGCCAGCTGTGAGTGTTTCACTGCAATGTAGAAAGACCTTTGGCTACAAATGCTAGAATTTCAGAAATGTAAGATTTTAAAACTATCAGACCCAAACTGGAGTATGACTGAAGCTCAGATAAAATGTTTGGTATGTTGATACATAAATACATCCAACAACATTCTTCTTATTCTAGTTGGACATAACATTTTGCAAGTTTTTAGTGTGTGCAATTAAACTGAAAATCATATACCACCCTTACATGAACCTCAGTTTTTAATAGTGATTTCTTTCAAGTTTAAGGATGCATCAGTGTGTCTTGATTTGAATGTTCAAGAATACCAATATTTCTAGTTGTCACATTATCCAATATACAGTCCTTGGTGTAAAATCCTCTTGATATCTAATGACTCCTCATAAGGAACTCATGCTGATTCGCTTCAAACCATGAATTACCTTTAATTCATAGCTTGAGCACGCTGCCAAATTTTGTTTTTTGTGCTCCCAGGTGACTGTCCCTGACACGATAGAGAACTTCCAACAAGCCATTAGACACTTATGACACAGCTAAACATCAAGCAGCACATTTCCATTTTAAGATGGGCTTCTACCAAGTATTATCATAATCTTTGGGATTCGGAAACTACTGGTATTTATTGCAACTTGTTTAAAGCCATGTGGGGAAATTCTGGACCTACTGAAGTCAATGGTAAAACTCCCATGACTTCAAGGGGGTCAGGACCTCACCTGTGGTGAATCCCAGTTTTATCAGTGGGATTCTCCGTGGCTTTAAACAAGTTAAATAATGGCCACTGACTCATTTTCAGCTTTTTAAAGAAATTCTTCTGATTTTCAGTGTAATTTTTTACCGCATTGAATAGGAAAAGAGTGCAAAAATTGCAAGGAAGTGTTTGCCAAAATGTCATGTGAAATTGTTCACCAAGTTGTTTTGCATGTTTCTGAGTAATCTGAATTTAGCTTTTCTCTAGTTACTGCACAGGCTGTAGACTATAGTCTGAAGGCTCACAAAAATCGTATAAAGATAAAACAAGTTGTTGTTTTTGTCTGACCCATTAAATTTTTCTGTTCCAAGTTTTTAATGGTTTCCGATAGTTCACTGAATCCATGAGTAGGACCTTTTAATACTGTGTTAATACAATAAGTATAGGAAGTCATTTTATGACAAGGAAAGAATACCATTATGCTTACATTCTTCTTTTTAGCTGGGCTTTTATGGAAACTACCCAAGAGTACTCTGCAGTATGACTTAGAACACAGGATGTGCTTGATTAAAAAGGTTCTGGGTGCTTTCCAACTGGACACAGGCCAAGTGCTAACAACCAAACAGAACAAAAGAACTGGATGTTTGAGGATGACATACTCTCAATGGTAATTATATAACACAAACCTCAGTCAAGGGCTGACTACGTACTCTTGAATTCATGGATGTTGACAGATGATCCTTCTCCTTGCAATTGGTTGCACCTTATCTTTTGCTCCTCACTATGCTTCATAAAAAACTAATAGGAGTAGACTGGTTATCAATTTATTGTACTATATGTAATCTATAAGAAAAAAACGAACCACCATAAGAACATAAGAATGGCCATACTGGGTCAGACCAAAGGTCCATCCAGCCCAGCATTCTGTCTACCAACAGTGGCCAATGCCAGGTGCCCCAGAGGGAGTGAACCAAACAGGTAATGATCAAGTGATCTCTCTCCTGGCATCCATCTCCACCCTCTGACAAACAGAGGCTAGGGACACCATTCCTTACCCATCCAGGCTAACAGCCATTAATGGACTTAACCTCCACGAATGTATCCAGTTTTCTTTTAAACCCTGTTATACTCCTAGCCTTCACAACCTCCTCAGGCAAGGAGTTCCACAGGCTGACTGTGCGCTGAGTGAAGAAGAACTTCCTTTTATTTGTTTTAAACCTGATACCCATTCATTTCATTTGGTGCCCCTAGTTCTTATATTATGGGAACAAGTAAATAACTTTTCCTTATTCACTTTCTCCACACCACTCATGATTTTATATACCTCTATCATATCCCTCCTTAGTCTCCTCTTTTCCAAGCTGAAAAGTCCTAGCCTCTTTAATCTCTCCTCATATGGGACCCATTCCAAACCCCTAATCATTTTAGTTGTCCTTTTCTGAACCTTTTCCAATGCCAGTATATCTTTTTTGAGATGAGGGGACCACATCTGTACCGAGTATTCAAGATGTGGGTGTACCATGGATTTATATAAGGGCAATAAGATATTCTCTGTCTTATTCTCTATCCCTTTTTTAATGATTCCTAACATCCCGTTTGCTTTTTTGAAGAAGATGAGAAGCCAAGTGTTATTGAGGACTGGTCAAAAAAAGAAGAAGGAGAAGAAGAAGAAGAAGAAGATGAGAAGCCAAGTCCTGTAGTTTTTTCACAATCCTGGATCATCCTTTGGAGAGGAAGGATAGCCCAGTGGTTAGGGCACTAGCCTAAGACTTGGGAAATCAGGGTCCAGTTATCTGCTCCACCAGACTTCCAGTGTGACCTTGGGCAAGTCACTTAGGAAACCGAGACACAGAGAGGCTATCTGTAAAGTGGGGAAAATAATACCACCCTACCTCACAGGGGAAGGATAAATACATTAAAAGTTGTGAAGTGCTTTGAGATCTACTGAAGAAAAGCACTACATAAGAGCTAGATACAGTTACTGTTGGTTTCAGCTACAATACCTTTTTGATATATCTATATATAAATTTCATATTAAAATTGTATGGCTAGGAATAAAAATACCACTTCAGTGGGACTACTCATGAGTCAAGTTACTTATATGTGTTTGCAGGATCAGGCCTTTAGGCCGTTGTGGGCCCGTTCCGTGACACAACTCAACACACCCCATCTGACCTCCTGCACTGCTCTGGGGTTTCTCATGGCCCCCTGAGTTTGAGTGTGACATTATATATTTTAAACATTAAAAAAGTAAAAAATTCATACACAAAAATACTTGGCTGTGAAACAATTTAGGTTACCATAATAACATGCTGACACAAACCCATACAGGCAAGGAAATGGAAACTTAAGCCACCTGACAGTAAATACTCTGTGTTCGTCCACCTACAGGCGCACACCTTTCTACCATACACCACACACCATACACAAAAACCTTAATTCTGACCCTGACATGCACAGAGCATTGTCTATTGGAGCAGAGTAAAGCAGCATGTAATCAAATCTCAACGTGACAAAAGCATGTTCCAGAATCTTGGCACCGGCCTATAAATAGCACCTAATTCCTAAGCTGGCAGGAGGATAGCTGTAATGTGATGAATGTGAATACCTTTGCTCCAACTCCTGATCAAAGATCACAAGCAGATTTCTGATAGAACTGATGGGATCAATACGACTGCCAACAGGAGTGATGTTAATGGGACAGGTACTCTCAGGTTTCATAAGATTTGCATGTAATCATAAACAAGATGAAGGACAACTGTGACATCGTCTCACACACGTGTCCAGCGCAAAGATACCTCCCACCATGGATAGAAATAGATGAACACACCTGTGCCACATCTGTTTAGCAGCAGCAGCTCAAGATGAAATAGTGAAAAACAGATCCAGTTAGCAGCACACACTATAAATGAGATAAGTGGAGTTGGTGGTTAGAGACAAGAATCCCAGTAGGGACAGAGCTAAGATTGGGGTGTGTGCTCTATAGCATAGAGCAATGGCGCTGGTGTATGCAGGAACCATAATTTTACCAGTATCCCAGTTTACCCAGAATCCCAACCATATCTCAGGAATTATGGAACCACAGAATCGTAAATATCTTGCTATTAAAATGGATAACGATAGCAGGATCAATAAATCTGCCATCTAGCTATGATTATTTGATAATATCATTATTGGTTTCACCCACAATCTGCTTTGCTTTCATTCTCTCCTCAGGCATGTGCAACCAACTCCAACTGAAGTTAGTGGAAACTGTACATGCAGATCTAAGGGCAGAGTCTTGCCTACCATACTTTAAGTGGCACAATGGATTGCCGCCTAAGCAATATAACCTCCCCAAAGACCTATGGAAATTCTTGGAAGTTGCCTTAACAATTTCTTTGTAGTGAAAGGGAAAAAATGATAGTAACGGGTTAGCTGATCTTCATTTGGAAGCTAAAAATAAAAGTAACTTCATTGCAGCTCTGATCTGTCATGTGTAAAATCCATCACCGACCATAAGAAGGCAGTTCATTCCAGCAGAAATCTGATTGATAGTACTGGAACTTTAGATCAAGCAGCAGAATAGAGAGCAACTGGTTCATAAAATGTACTCAGTGTCTTCGAGTTTTATATCAGGCTTCCTATAGAGAGCTTTGGTCCCATTAAATGCACTATATACCACTGAGCTATGAAGCGCTGTTCTTTTGAAATTCAGCTTATAACTATAAACCATGATTGACAAGTCTATTACTGTTGGATACAAACTATTGAAATATTGTATTTTATAGTATACTCACCAAAATATTTTTCACAGTGGAATCCAAATACACTTGCTTTAGGAGAAAAATCACTTTAAGATGTAGTAATATTTTTTATGTTTTACTAGAGAAAGTACTTGATGTAAGCACTGCATCACTTAGAGATTCTGGCATATGAATTTATCCGTTCTTTTTTCAGGATAGAGGATCCAGTGGGTGAGATATTTTTTTAAATCTGAAATCATTTCCAGAAATAACAATAGAATAAGGGAAGGACTAATCTGACGATAATTTTGGAAAAATAAATATCGCTCACGTGCGCCAATTTATTTTTATCATTAGCCAGATTTCATAATTCTCATTAAAATTTAAATGATGACTTTCAATTTTTGCATCCAATCAGAAGAATTAAATACATTGAATTTAGAGGGTCGGTGTTAGAGACTCATTTTGAAAATCCTTACTCATTCAAGTAACTTTACTCAGATGAGAAAAGTTGCATGACTTTATTTCATGAGTCAAGGAGTCCAGAGGTTAAAACAATGGAATGGAATGCCCGGATTCTAGTCCCAGCTCTGTGATTGACTTGCCATATGACTTGACCTCAATGAGACCTAATCTGTGCACAAAGTTGTACTGATTTAACTAAAACTGGTTTAAAATCCATTTAATTAAATCAATTCAAAAATGCGGTGTAGACATGTTAAAATTGATTTAACCTGGCTTATACTGGTTTAGCTTAAATTGCATCCTGACTGAATTAAACTAAATTGCTATAAATCACTTCTAAATCCATCTAAGTGTCCACACAGGGGTTTAAACACATTTTAGTTAAACTAGTACAAATTGGTGTATCTTGGTTTAAGCAAATCAGTTTAAAAAACACTCCAGTAGTTAAAGTGATGCAGCTCTGAATTTAGGCCAGATCCAAGCCTCATATGTAGTTTGCTCATATGTAAAATGACAACTATAATAGTAACCTATTTTACAAAGTTGCTAAGTAATTCATATTTGTAAAGCACTTCAGATGCAAAATATTGTGGTCTCAATTCACTTCTGCCTTACTCCAGTTTTACACCAGCACAACATAATGGAAAAGGATGTAACTCAGTGAATAATCAGGTCCTCCGTGATTTTCTTTAGGTGTGTGATTGTCAACTGTCCCAATGTGTATACAATTCAAGACCTTTTTTTCAAAGCCAGCTTGCATAAGCCTATTGTATAATGTATTTTACTCTTCCTTCAGTAAATAAATGCTAAAATTCCTGCATCAGCTATTCATCAGGTTGAATTTTCTGTTGTAAGAAGCTTAGCATCTGATGACAAATTAAAAGTGATTTAATTTTGGCAAGCTGTACAAATAAAATTGGCATTAATTTTGCTTAATAAACTCATATTTTATATATACCCCTCTGTTAGTTAATGCTTAAGAAGAAGAAACAGTAATAAGCGCAGAAGAAAAAACTGGTTTATGGCTAATTTTTAAGCACTGTTGAGAACACCAGAATGCCAGGACAAGATTGTATGTAAGCTAGGTTCAGTTACTTTTGGAGAACTAAGATCATTCCTTAAGATAAACGTGAAATAAAATATAAAGCTGGAAGTAACAATACTTACGACTTTTGTGGCACTGACTTGGTGGCAACTTTCCCTGCTGGATCACTCCACTCTGTAAACAAAGAAAACATATTTCCAAATGTCAAAAGATTACTGTTGCCCTAAGCTCTCAACCCACCTAATTATACTTGGTTTCACAACATGCCACAATGCGTAATATTTAATCAAAAATGGAACTGATCTGCTTTAGCACCATAGAAATTAATTTTTCATCTTTGTATTAATGATGTTAAATAGGCAAAAAACAAACAAACAAACAAAAACTCAACCAACCCTGATTGTTTGGATTAAGGACAATAAAGACCTACTTTGTACATTGTATCCTGAGGTCGGGTGCTGAGAATCCTACAATGAAGAACATAAAAATGTCAGGATTAGTTCACTGAAAGGAAAAAGACGGTAGATGCATCTTTCCTTGTTAGACTAAGAGCCCTAGCATAACATAAACAGAGAAGGAAAATACACCGGAGCATGTGCCTGAGAAGAGAACACCACAAAATTTTTTAAAAACTGTATTATCTGTACATAAGAATGCTACGGAAGTGTAATTGCACTGCTCAGTACCTAGCCTATTTTAGGCCCAAATGGCCAGATCCTCAGCTGGTGTACACTGGCTTAGTTTCAGTGTGGAATCCACACATCAGTTTACACCAGCTGATGATCTGGCCCTTTAAAGTCTTACCCACAGATGTGTACATGTGGTTCCCATTTAAGATAATGGGAAGCATTCGCATAGGCTGAACTTGGTCTTGAGTTTTAAAATAACTATGCATTAAGTTCAGCAGCATTCCTCTTCTTTTTTGCTTAAAATGTCATTATCTAAAACTGAAATTCAAGATGTTTTGGGGTGCTATCTTACGTACACTTGACAAAGACACAGGAGTGAGATCTTCAGCTGGTGCAAACCAGTGAAGCTCCAGTGAAATGAATGAAGCTGCACTAACTTAACATCAGCTCGGGATCTGGCCCACAGTGTGGAGCGCGCACAGCATTTTGCAAACAAGGTGCTTCTCACTGACTCAGAGTAACGTATAAATACGTTCTTAATTTCACATTCTTTTCTTGCTTGATCTTTCCCTTGGCTTTACAATCAACAATGAGGTATAACCTGATGCCAAATCAGCCTTCATCCCAAGTAGGCCCTAGTAGATTGTGATGATTTTAAATTAAGCCATTATTTACAATCTAGTCCTATAGACAGGCACCACTTTGTTAAAAGTCTTAGATCTGTAGGATGTTAAAGTCATTAAAGCCCTCGCTACACTTTCTCTCAGGGCATTATTAGTTCCTAATATTCTGCTGCACTGTTAGTCAGTCCCTTGTGAGGTGAATCATGCCTTCAAGAGTAAACACAGCACTTTAAATTTGAGTGTCAGAGGGATAAATAAATTGTTATGATAAGTTCTGCCTTTTCTATTGCATTATTTTACAGATGGGGAGACTTAATTATTTTATGTAAGATGAGGACCTATAATAAGGTTTATCTGACTACATGTTCTTATCTATTTTATCTCTAAAACCTATCAATTTGGCTCTCTCTAACTGATTTAGTGGGATGTTCTGAGTAGGCAATCTTATGCTGTATTTTTCACAATAAAGTTAACTAACCTAGAAACATCCATGTTCTTTCCTCTTTCCTAAAGTGTGATTTTTTAAAAGCCTAATTTATATTTCATAACATTTATCATGACCTCACAGATTTTTTAAATGCAAAACTCTCACTGAAGTTAGCAAAGGAGTGCAGTACATGGTCCCCTTTTTGGAGGGCCCAGAAAAAAAAACAAAACAACCAGCACTGAATTTAGTCCTGCTCTAACTTAAGAAGATACAGCTTCCAGTGTGCCAGACTCCATGCTTACTCATATAGGTATGAATCCACTTTGACCTAAATGGATTCTGTGGCGTTTAGCCAGATTTACAGTAATATAAACGAGTGCAGTATTCAGCTTAGTTAGGAGTTGCACCCACATATGAATCTGTCCTGTGATGTTTAATGCAGGAGCATGTAAGTGCATTGCCGTTGTCAGTAGTGGAGCAGAACAATGATGTTTTGCTGGAATATGGCATGGTAGGCGTTTGCTTTGTTTTGTTTAATAGCAATAGCCACACTGATTTCACATTATCTTCAGCCAACACATGAAGGCAGGGTTTGGAATGGGAGAATCTCTGGCAAATAGGGACAACTGCACACAATTGGTGAGGGGAAAACTGATTTTAAATGTCTGAAATAGTGCATGATTGCAAAAGCCTCTATTGCTTGAGTAAAAGAACCAGCTTTTTATTGTCTTCAAAGCTGTAGCAGCCTTAGAAACTGTTGACACGGTCCAGCCCATGGAGGGAAGAACAAAACCCCACACTATGGGGTAACATTTCCAGCTCCCCCGGAAAGTATGGCTCCAAGTGTCAGAGGTCCACAGCAGTTCAAATCTCAGTATAATTCACCACTTGCAGGTTGGGTCATCTGCAAGGACTGAATCTGGGACTTTGCTAAAGTACCAGCCCTTTTAACTGTAGAGGAGGAACAGACCCATATACTTCTTTACCCATATACTAGTGGTTTCAGCCACTAGTGGGGACAAAGATACTCTTGGCCAGTGTGTTACACAAACAACGGGAGAAAAAATAAGCATATTGTAAATACTATTCGTAATAAAAGACTCGTTTGAAAACATAGATAAGATTCACCTTCCTTTTATCCTTTACTGTAACTTCTGAAGTTCTGAACAAGCAGCCCTATCAATAACAATTGGCTGATTTGGAATTCATATTAAAGAGAATTTTCATCTCAAGAAAATTTTGAAAAGAAAACCAAATCACAAAAGTAAAGTTCCAGATCTTCAAATTGGACTTATTTAGACTCCTAAAATTGATTTCAATGGAAGTTAGGAGTCTAAACATCTTTGAGGATATGGGTCAAAGTGTCTAGTGAAGATCACTCATATCTGAATGAATAATAATTAATAACCTACCTGCACCTTGCTTGGGATGGAAAACTTGGTCTGCTCAGCCTTGCCGGGGGTGTGAATAGCAGTAAGAGGTGGAGGCCAGGAATGGGTCATCTCCTAGTGGGGGGAAAATATGCTTTTGAGAAGTCATTCATTCAATTAAAAAAAAAAAGAGAGAGAGAATTACCCCACAGTTGGCCATCAAACCCTGGACTGATTAACAAGGCCAACATCACATATCTGCTTCTAGAGGGTGAGGGACAGGTTTGCTCAGAAGGCATCACGAGTCCTTACCTGGTGGATAAGCTCCCTAATTATACAGTGGATCACATACTCTCAGGAAGCACAGTGGAAACATGCTTTAATGCTACTAGTCCCACCGGTGAAAATTTCAGCTATGTCCAACATGGAGCTGAGATGGCCTTCAGCAGGTTAGCCGCTGGCTCTACTCCCATGGCCAGATATCTTAGGTATGTGTAACGGCCCCCCACTGTCCTAGCACCTGAGCAACTCTCAATCTTTAGTGTATTTAGCCTCATCCTCCTGTGAGGTGGGACAGTTTTATTATCCCCATTTTACAGATGGGGAACGGAAGTACACAGAGATTGACATGCCCAGGGTCACACAGGAAGCCTGTGGCTCAGCAGGGACTTGAACCCAGGTCTCTCAAGTCAGCACCCTATCCACTGAGCAATCCTTCCTTTCTAACCAGCATAACCATAGTCTTGCACTTTTAACAATGTGTTTAAATGTCTTCATGGAAATCTCTCAGGTACTCAATGGCACAGGTCACAAAACACAGAAGTGTGTGTTTGTTGGAACGCTAAGCGTCTGATCATTTTTCTGCCGAAGTCAATGGTAGTTTCCCCACTGACGTCAATGGGACAGACCTGGCCCATCCTCAGAAAAGAAAAATCAGGAAAAACACAGACAGTGCAAGTTTTAGGCAAAGCTTGTCTATGCCCTTGCAATGAGTGCATTCCATTTTAGATGCTGCTCCATTCTTTCTTACCTTTGTTTGTAATTTGAGGAATATTCCGACAGGTAATATAATACATGTCTCTGGTGATCGGTTACATCTTTGTCTCATTGTTTTTCTTTACTTTCAAAGCTCAGAAGAGATTCTTTTATGACAAACAAAAGAGAAAGAATGTCTCATCTATGAAGTTCTGCGTGTGACAGCGATGTTACTGGCTGTGTTACACTAGTGCAGGTGTTTGCAGCTTTACTCTGCTCTTAAAAACCTACGGCTGATCACAACAAATCTTACAAGCTACAGCTGCTTTGTTTCTCCTGCAGCCCTAGCTGACATTCTGCAAGTAAAAAAGAAAGAAGACCTTGTTAAAGGTTAATGTTGTGAACCATCAATCACAACCCGTCCCACCTGAGGGTGCTTGGCTCAGCCAGCTAAAACATGATGAGGATGGTTGCATTCAGCTGCAAAGATATTTTCGCTGTAGAAGTAGCCAGTAAATACTTTCACTTCCCTAATTATCCTTCCAGAGATCATGTGATATACTTTACTGAGGTAAGGAAAAGTAAATGAAACCACTCACTATGCACAGGGGACAGTCTGATCTCTTTGCGCCATTCAGGCAGGAGTGGGAAAGAACCCCAAATCCCTGTAGGGGATATCCCTGGTGTGGGGGAATCCCCAGTGGACAGAGAGCAAGCGAAGCTCATGCATACGGGGAGGAGCACATCAAGGGTGAGAAAATGTCCCTAGGGGACTGCCAGCAGAAGTCAGAGTAGCCCCATGCCGTTCTAACCTACGTTGGGGTCAGAGTTGGGGCAGACAATCAGGGAGCCTTGGTAGGTTGGATGGGTCACTTTGTGGCACATCCCTTCAATAGCAAGAAAATGATGAAAGGGAGAATATATGAGATAGGCCAGTGGTTCTCAACCTTTCTGTGGGTCAGGACCTATTTGTAAACGTTTATGGCCTGTTGTGACCCACGAAATAGTCTGGGGGTGAAGGCCCTGGGGTGGTTTCAGTTGGGTCCTGCCCCCTGTGGGATAGAGTTGCCAATTTTGGTTGGATGTATTCCTGGAGATTTCATCACATGGCATAACCTTTAATTAAAGATTAATTTTTAATTCCTGGACATTCCAGGACAATCCTGGAGGGTTGACAACCTTACTGGGGGGAGGTTGGGTCCTGTCCAGCACTCACCCTACCTTGGCGGCCATCCCACAGTGGCGGCTCCTGCAGCTCCATTGCTCTGGGGCTGGCTCTTGGCTTTGGGCGTTGCAACCTCCGGGGTTACAGAGCCACTCAGGTTTTAGCCCCACCCCCCTGACTGGACCAAATTTGTGTGAGTGGAGTTGTGACCTGACTCGTCAGGTTGCAGTGCCACTCATTCAAATTTGGCCTACCTGGATGCCCATCATCGTGATGGCTGGGCCAAACCTGAGTGGTGCTGGGACCCCAGAAATTGCAGTTCCTGGAGCAGGGAGGCGAGCCCAGCCAGTCCTGTGCGACAAGAGCCACATGAACTGCCACACACCCCTTTGAAACATTCTAGCAACCCAATTTTGGGTCCCGGCCCATGGGTTGAGAAACCCTGACATAGACAGAAGATGGAGACACATTCAGATTTTAAGACAGAAGCCAGCCATACAGTAGAGATAAATTCAGGGCTTGATATCAGTCTCATCTTCCCTGGCCATTAGGGGGTGGAAATCCTTTAAATGTAGATGCCTTAGCTTCTGGGGGAAGGTGTCAAGGAATCTTTCGAATATTTCTTGAGTAACTCCTCTGGTGTCTTGAGGATCAACTCAGTGGACCAGGGACACGAGAAAACCTTTTACACTTCTCTTTGCTAGGGGGAAGGGACACTCTGATGTGAAGCCGTTGAAGAAGGAAGAATGAGTGTGATATTATTTTAGAAAACTAATATATAATGGGTGAAATCCTGACCCCGCTGCTGTTAATGGCAAAAGTACCATTGACTTCAGTGGGGCCAGGATTTCACCCAATGTATTCATCTAATTCAGTGGCAAAACCCCCACCCCACCCCTACACTGACACAGAGTTAAAGTTGTTTGGTGATGTGTTGTTCCAGTGCAGAACGTTGAGTTGAACAAAACTCAAAATTCTCAAAATCAGGAAAAGTGCAATTAAAGTTGGCTATGCAACCTTAACCCTGCTCTCTTCCAGCAACATCCCATATGGCCTGTTAACACACATACCTTTCCCTCTGCCAACCCCAGCGTTGCTGAAGATCTTCACCTCCTTTTACAATCTATTCACTCTCACCCACAGGATTCCACCTAACCCTAAAGAGTTAGTGTATGCTGTACTGAGGTGCACTGGTAAAGATGGATGTGCAGGGCTGGGGATGCAGGGGCATGGGGTGCACTGGCAGAGCTGGGGATGCAGGGAAGTTTGGGTACACTGGTAGAGCAGTGGGGTGTAGGGGAGTTGGGGTGTACTGGCAACGCTGTGCGGTGCAGGAAGTTTGCAGTACAGGGGGTTGGGATGCACTTGCTGATGTGGGATGGCATTGGAAGAGCTCGGGGATGGGGTGCCATGCTCACCTCACCTGACCCCCCATAACATCTCTCCCCTCCTGTACCACTTAACCCCAATTTGTCCTCCCCATAGCCCCCTCCCCTCCTATTGCTCCACTTCTCCACCCTCTAATTCCCCTCCTTTCCCAGGAAGCATTCACATGCCTAATTCCCCCCCTCCCAAAGACTGGGATTACATTCCCCCAAAATAAAATTGCCACCCACAACTTTTAAATTGTAGCAACCTCCACTTACTTAGTCCAAAGCTCCTTTTCCCTTTGATGGGGCCTTGTGATTAACTTATTCTTATTACGTTAATTGAAGGAAGAGTTCACAGCCATCAGTCTGAATTCGGTCTGTGGTTCATCCACTCAGTAGTACCCCACAGTTTAATGGTGCAAGGCAGCAGAAAGAAACCAGTTTTTTGGGCGGCCAGTAACTTGGGAACCCCTTAGTCACATAATCCCAAATTTGGATCACTAACACTACCCCGGGCCTTCATGTGACACACCAAATGTCAAAGCAATTGGAGTAACCATTCAGATTTTAGAGCACATACAAGAGTTGAGATTTAAAGCATACAAAATGGCGGGAAGGGAATTCTAGTCATTTTTCTGTATTGGCGCATGCGCACTGTAAACATGTACTTTTTCTCCAGTACCGTTCTCAACTTGGGTCCCCAAAGATTTAGTGGATGCCATACATTATCTTGGGTAAAGCTCAACAGATTGAGGCCACAGAATATTAATAGTTTGACCTGTAGCTTTGCTAACAAAAAAACAACTAGAAACATTCTGAAAAATGGCTATTTTTAGGGGGCTTATATCTCTGTATCCCCAAGTTCAAATGACCCCAATTTGGGTCACTCACCCTACTCTGCATCCTCCAACTTTCAAAAGAATCTGACTAAGCATATTGATTGTAGAGGACTTGGAAAGGTCAACCGTTAAGCAGAAGTTGTGACACAACCTTAACTACGGGTTGAAATACAGTTATCTGTGGAACAGAACATGTCAGCTATGTGATAACACATTCAAAATTACACCACAGTTTTAGTGTCAGTAAGCGAAGAAGAATACCATGTTAGTCAAGATGTGATGGGTCATGTAAGCAGGAGGAATATAAGCATCTAACGTGCTAATAAACCCAGGACAGACACCCCAGCAATCTTGTTTAAAAGACTTTTAAAGATTGCAAAGCCTTGACTTTACATCTCATTTGAAAAACATATCCTCTAGGGCTCATGTTTTCCTTAACAATATGCTGGGGTGGCATTGGTACCGTAAACTTGGGCCCTGATTTGCATTGAGAACTGCCTACATGCGCACAGAGTCCTACTGAAGTAAAAGAACTCCATGTGGACACACTCATGCATTTCCGCTGTTCTCAAGCCAGGATCCAAACCTCAAGCCCTGATCCTGCAAAAACTTATGCATACGTTAACTATACTCAGGAGTAACCCCACCAAACCCAACTGGACTACTCACTTGTGTAGAATTACACATATGCACCAATCTTTGCAGAATCTTGGCCTTAAAGGGAAGAATGCCCCCATTGAATCATCAACATTATACCTTGCAAAACCCTGTTTTCACTTGGTGGTCCACCTCCCAAATACTGGCAAGGCCTTACTCAGTTTAGCTTATGAAACTTGACATATGCCAGCAATGATAGCAGGGAATCACACCATTTCTTTTTCCAGGATTAAAGTTCAAAAATTTAATAAATCCAAATTTGGAAGCATTTAGAAATTCCTGAAAGTAACAATAATAAAACTGAGCATATGAAATGTTTTAAAGTGGAATATAATGGAAGTAAAGTAAGTCCACAAAATCAAGTGAGGATTTATTTTCACATGGTTTGGACTTAAAATAATTCCAAAATCATGTTAGCTGATGGATTGGGCATATGACTATTATCGTAAGTATGCATACATATTTTTATAGACCTGCAGATTAAATGGGAATGTAAAGTTACACAGTTGGTTGGCTTAGAAGTCACTGTGGTCCACTGATGTAGTAACATCAAGCGTCCTCCTTCCTGAAACTTATTTAAACATTGTTTTAATTGACTCCATGTGTTTTATTTATTAGGACTAGGCACGCTCGTTTCTTCAGCTAAATCTGCTTTTTTCTAGCTGTAAAAGCCCTCAGGTAAGTAACTGAGAAGTACATGTGCAGAAGGGGTCTAATGAATCACTATTTTTTCCTGACTGAACTCTTTAAGAGCTGTAGAGACACTGGCCAAATCAGGGCTCAAATGGAAAGGGAGAACTGGGAGTGCAATGGGATTTGTGAGCTTCTGCAAAGCAGATCTGAGCTGGAGAATTAAGCCCAGGGAAAAAGGGGCAGATGGAAAAATAGCTTTGCAAAACCAGACCCTCAAGTTAATTGCCTCTTTCAAAGTTTAGTTCCTTTCCCCTATTTCAATTTTTCCATAATTTCCTCCTTGTTCAAAATAAAATGTTGCTGGTGTGTGTGTATGTGTGTGTGTGTTTTGTCTTTGTTTTAAATTCGGGCAAATGGTGCTGATCTAGAACAACAGAAATCATGAAGGAAGAGGGCTGCTCGTCTCCATCCCCAGGAAGGCACCTTCACTTCCTACAATGAACCCTAGAGCGCCTTGTCCAGTCTAAATTGAAATACCCCAAGAGAGATGCAGCTTCTGCTATTTCCCTTGGAGGATGATTTCATGGCATGGTAGATCTCACTGGGCCAAATGATGCCCTCTGATATATGGTGTGGATGAGAAATCTACAGAAATGCAGCGATGGAAAAGCAGCAACTCTGGTATCACCCCTCCCCCCAGCCCCAGCCACTCCATGTAATGTCTGGTCTGCAGTTTTAGCGGGCAGCATTAGGCATGGGGAGCAGGCATAGTAGCTAGGAAGAAGGTACTCTCCATGGCATGATCCCCTCCACTGTGGCTGGATTTCTAATCTGCTCAGAAGTTACTGCTGGCGAAGGAGTTGGCAGGGCTGCACAGAGCCATGACTCGCGTAAACTCTTGGCAACCTTTCCTTATCCATTAGTCCCTTCAGCTCCTCAACTAGTTCTGTAGCTCTAAATACCTCCAATTTCTTGCTCACACTTCATATTAAGCTTCCATTGATAAATAGTTTATAAAGGGTTGCTAAATGACTAATAGATGTTACCACACCTGAATACTGTGTGTTAAAGATGGCTATGAGCACACCAGTAGAATGTGTTATAGATGGTTCTAAGATGCAGTTATAAGCAACCTGTTGACTTGTTGGTCTATCACAATCAATTCACCATTTATTAAAACATCTGTTAATGGTCTATTAACCCTTTATAAACACTTACCAGTGGAATCCTAATATAAAGTGTGATCAGTCTCTCAATATCTTGCTAGCTTTTGCATTTGCGCAGCCCTACCCATTTTCTCTCTGCTAGGAAGTTGGTCAATTTAGTAACACAGAAGCAGCAGCTAAATTCTATATGTGCTGGGCAAGCTGAACTGAAAAAAATCTCAGTCAGCCACCTCTAAAGAGAAAAGGCTACGGCAGGTATAAAAAGCAATGCAAACTGGAGCTCAAAGCTAACAGAAATGCAAATAACCAATAGGGTTTTAAAACCAACGATGCAAAATAGTCCATGTGAACTAAAGGACAATTTGTTTGTGAGATCACATGGGGGCATCCCTTCCAGATTCCTGACCAGGAATTTGGAATAACCAAAGAAAAGACTACCCCAGGGAATCCACCCTCGGTTTTTACACTGAGCCCAATACATACTGGGAGAGGTATTTGGGGATTGTCTCAGTGCTGTGTGAATATTCCAGCAGTGTGAACATGATCAGAAAGCTCATAGTTATGCATTTGACTATCACATTTCAGTGCTTTGAGAAGCTCCTAGGAACCAGTGACACAACAGCTTGTTTGTTGCTAAGACATAAAAACAGCTATGAAAATAACTTTAATGATGTCCTAACAGAGAGAGCCAAGTTCCTCGGTAAAGGCACTAATGTAGAAAACTATTTACCCATGCAGACAGCTCAACAAATGTATCATCAGCGGCATATGACTAGCCCACATTATATGAAGGAACGACATGGTTGCATTTGCAATGATGCCTTAGTCACCCTAGTAAATCATTTGTCTTGTTAAAGTACAAAAGTCTTCTACAGTGAAATGAAAGACATTCCAAAATCCAAATTCTTTTTCAAAAGCCAGAATTTTATGCTATAAATAAAACCACTCATCTTCTCCCTGACCATAATATCCCCCCCCGCAAAAAAAAAAAAGTATTCACCTTGTAGTTTTTTTCCATGACAAAAAATAAGTACCCCAGGCTTGGCTGGTGTATGGGATGGATACCATATCCTCCCGTGCTAATATACTTGCTTTACGTTCCCATATTTGCAGAGCAGAAAGGACTGACAAAAAACACACTCAGTGAAAATGAATTTAGAAATTGTTTTAGAAGCTAACAGAGGTCAGTTATAAACATTACAACATATGTTTTCCTTTCCTGTTTTGCTAACATTTGAGGACTATTTACAGAAAGAAAGTGATGGCAATAGGAATATTTTCTCTTTCTACTGAGCTTCCAGTTATTCTCCTCCATTCTTTTACTGCATACTTTCCAAATATACTTCCTCACACTTCAGCTTTTATAACTAAAATACACTGATATTCTTTGCTTAGAGCAGTTAAGAGACAATAAAAAATAGCAAATCATGACTGACATATTTATTGCCCTAACAAATCTTGTGTAGGCGAAGTAAAATAATGTTCCATTACAATGGGAAGGTAGCTCAGCTCAGGAAACTATTTTTGGGAAAATAACGAAGCTACTATATACAACAGTGTTAGAATTTAGTGACTCCGGTCCACTCCAGAAAGTAGTTCCAGTCCATATAATAGAGTCCACTCTGGAATTTGATTAGGAACCGTAGATTAAGAAGGCAATGAGCACAGGCAGAGAGAGAGAGAGAGAGAGAGGTCAAAACCTTGGTACTCCTGACTCAGGCAAAACTTCCTTTGGCTTTAGTAGGAATTTTAGTCGAAGCAGAAGTCCTAAATCAGGTCCTTTCTGAAAGAAAAACTAGTCCCCTGTGGGGTCATAATTAAGAGTTTGCAGTTTACCATCGCTCTTCTTGCCATGTTTAGGTTATTTGTGTGAGTAACATGTAGAAGGGCAGTGACAGGCTTTCAGAACTGAATCAGCAAAATGGAATAGTACAAACCAGGCAGAACTTTACGGGGAAATAGAAGGGAAAGTTGCCATACAGGGGATTAAAGGAAGGGAGAGGACTCCCAAGATTGGAGTATCACAGGAAAGACATCCCAGATTCACAGAAGCTGGAGTCATCCTGCACAGGCAGCTGCCCCCCTGAGCCTTGCTGCCATTGCCTCAGTCATTAACATTAATTCCTTCCTGGGTTTCCACGTGTAAATCCGGGGTTTGAGCATGGGATGATACAGCTTATCCGCAACTCCATCCGCTTTGGCCAGCCAACACCCTGCAGAATGTCTACACAGTGGCATCTGCAGGGTCTCCGGGAGAGGCCAACAGATGATGCCACTGAGATGGCCCCTCCCCTTCCAGGAAGCCAAGAGCATGGTACAGCCACTCTTCTCGTATAAGTGGCATGGGCAATCAAGGCCCCGCAGCTTGACTAAGCAAGTGTGCCATGCTGTGCCATATGAAATATTAACACATCTCAAGAACTGTCCCGTTGGCTGGAATCATCTGCTGGGAGAGATCCGGCTTGAGCTTCACCTAGTCCAGGGTCCTGTCTCTGACAGTGGCCAGCCCCAGATGCTTCAGAGGAGGGTACAAGAATCCCACAATGGGCGTGAGCTAATATCTTTCACTGGGCCAACTTCTGCTGGTAAAAGAGACAAGCTTCTGAACTTACACAGAGCTCTTCTTCACGTCTCACATTAGGACCCAGCTTAAGCACTAATAGTTAAAACCTGGCTCAAACACTAAGGCAGGATGTTTAATATCCTTCCAAAATATGTTAATGAGAATAGCTGGAGTTACAGACATTAATGTGATCCATACAAATGTCTAGTACCTTTTTTGATCCTTTTCAGCCACTTGTACCAGAAGTCCCCAACAAAAAACCCCAGCATCTTTCTGCATCTCGTTCTGGGTGACTAAACTAATGACTCTGTTGCTCAATACATAGTGATGAAGTCTTGCTGTGGCCTAGCACCGCTAATGCAATGCCTCCCACAGCTTCCAACCCCACTGACAGGCCCAGTCATATTCCATTTATTTTCTTCATTCAAAATGATACTCGCTTGGAATAATCTCCTGGGATGGCACATCTAATTTCCATGCAGCTCCCAGGAGACAGGAAGTACACACTGAAATGTTATATTCCAGCATAACATCCTGACAATAGAACAGCATCATATAAACAAAAGCACAATAAGCAATAAAAAGCTAATTCTTAGAAAAGTTACTAAGACCAACATATAATTTCATCTCTGCAATTTAAAAAACATTGGCAGGGTTCCTTCAAGCAAATAAGCAACTGCTTTCTTGAAACTATTCAGCACTGGCAATTGTTTAAGGGAATCTGGTAATTTGTTCCATCCATTCAGAGCCACACAAGCAAAAAAGCATGTCTCATATTGACTGTTTTCTTCCTTGAAACCCCCAAACTTAGGGTTTGCACCGAGAACATAATTACAATTTACAGTTACAAAACAAGACTGTAAACACCCTATGGCGCTACCCTGTGCACATTTGTACAATAAATTACACCACCTCCTTTTCATTGCCAGACACAATCATTTTTTTCATACAAAATACAATGATCGGTTATTTATCCACACGACGAGACAGATCTATGTAACTTATTATGAAGCACATTTAATTTCTGGAGCACTAACACTTGAGCAGTGAAAAGAAACATCTCCAAATGCAATAATGGGCATAACTAAACTGCACAATTTGTTTTGGAGAACTAGCACTGAAGCATTTAATTCTACCTTGCACACTCAGTCTTGGGTCCAGTCCAGCCAGTTTAAAATCCACATCCTTACAATATGCTGAAGATGATTCCACTCTAATCCCCAAGGATTTCAACATCAGCAACCTGACCCAATAATACATTAGCTTTACTCTTAATACAGGTTTCAGAGTAACAGTCGTGTTAGTCTGTATTCGTAAAAAGAAAAGGAGTACTTGTGGCACCTTAGAGACTAACCAGTTTATTTGAGCATGAGCTTTCGTGAGCTACAGCTCACTTCATCGGATGCATAGCATATCGTGGAAACTGCAGAAGCTGAGCATGAGCTTTCGTGAGCTACAGCTCACTTCATCGGATGCATAGCATACAGTTTCCACGATATGCTATGCATCCGATGAAGTGAGCTGTAGCTCACGAAAGCTCATGCTCAAATAAACTGGTTAGTCTCTAAGGTGCCACAAGTACTCCTTTTCTTTTTTCTTAATACAGGAGCACTGATCACTTGATTTGGCATATAGGGGAAGATTAAAAAATGACACTATGTTCCATTTGAGTTTAACCCAAGTTATTTCATATAAACTGTGATTTGGTTTCATTAAAATTGGATTCCAAACACAAACAATTGAAGCTAGCACACAGCATTGTATCGTGTATTGAAAAAGTCTTTCCCAAGGCTGCTTTTTTCCTCAGACCAAAGATTCTGCCAGAACTCCTTCATTGCCTTAAGATCTTTACTGGAATATGAACTTTCCTGCATATGTGTGGAAATGTAGCTCTCCCTTCTTACTGTGATGGACTGGCTGCATTGTGTCACCAGTGCCTCCTACTGAAATGTCAAAATCTCTCAAATGTGTGTCAGAAGGCTGAACAGATAAACATTTGGAGATTCTCTTTTAGCTCAAGCCTCTTAGAGACTGTGGTTTTTTCACCATTTCCTCATTTTCTTCAAACTCCCATGCACGGAGTGGCTTCTCCATTTCCCTACCAGTTTGCCAACCCACCTTTCCAACCTACCACAAGTCCCAACTAAAGTTTCACTTCACTCACGATGCACACAAGCTGCTCGCGTATCAGATCTTCTCTATGTCTGCCTCTGAGACTGTACAGACTAGCTCAGTGAGCTAACATCTTTTACTGGACCAACTTCTGTTGGTGAGACAGACAAGCTTTCAAGCTATTCAGACCTCCTCCTCGGGTCTGGGAAGAGTACTCAGAATGTCATAGCTAAATACAAGGTTGGACAAATAGTTTCACATAAGTAGTTAGCACATATTCTAAGGGATCATTCAAGGAAAATTGGCTGGTTAACACCCCCGTAGTCATAGGAGTAAAAGAGGGGCTAGTGAGTTACAGATTGTTGTAATAACCCATAAATCCAATGTCTGAGACTGTAAACTCTTTGGGGCAGGAACTGTCTCACTTTGTGTCTGGTACAGTGCCCAGCACAATGCCGGAACCTAATGAATAAATAACTAAAAAACAAGTCCTAGCCTCACTTATAACTGGGAAAACCCGGGGTAGCCAACAGTGCAAGGAGCACTATAGTGATGACTTAGCAAGACCCAGGTGGCCAGAGAACTCCCGCAGTTGGCATCATAGATTCTTAGTTTCAGAGATTCCAAGGCCAGCAGGGACCATTGTGATCATCTAGTCTGACCTCCTGTGTACCACAGGCTAGAGAACTTCCCCACAATAATTCCTAGAGCAGACCTTTTAGAAAAAACATCCAATCCTGATTTAAAAATTGTCAGCAATAGAGAATCCATCGTGGCCCTTGCTAAATTGTTGCAATGGTGCATTACTCCCACCGTTAAAAAAAGTATGCCTTATTTCCAGTCTGAATATGTCTAGCTTCAACTTCAAGCTGTTGGTTTGCTTTACAACTTTCTCTGCTAGACTGAAGAGCTCATTATTAAATACTTGTTCTCCATGTAGGTACTTATAAACTGTAATCAAGTCATGCCTTAACATTCTTTTTGTTAAACTAAATAGACTGAGTTCCTTGAGTGTAACACTATAAGGCATGTTTTCTAATCTTTTAGTCATTCTTGTGGCTCCTCTCTGAACCCTCTATAATTTATCAGCATTCTTCAAAAATGTATCTAAATTACCAGACTATGACATGGATTGTCTTTGTTGCCTTCAGCTGGCTAGAAAGCTCTAGCAGACTGTTCATTAGCAATCGTTTATCAGGGGTCATACAAGCAAGCTGGATAGACGCCCAAGTAGAGACCACCCAGCAGAACCATGATTACTCTGCTAGTTAGCTCTAAGCAGCTAGTGTTATTCATAACTCCAGCAAGTGTCAAGCAATGACAATTGCCAGTTATTATACGAAGTGGAACTGGAATAAACCTGCCAGAGAGTATTTTTTCAGTACAACATGCAATTTATTATCATGTTCCAGCAATTACCAAAGGGAGTTGTTGATCTCACTTTGCTGGAGAGATACAAAGGCTAGATGCAGTAACACGGCATTCTTTTTGAAGGATAGCTTGTATTATAAGTGAAAGACACTATAAAATGACAATGCTGCGGCAAAAGCAGACAGAATGATACATTTAGTGAAATCCCCAGCCTCAGCCATTTCAAAGGAGAACATAAGCAGTTAGTATAACATTTCTAAGGGCTGCTGTATCCTTTCAAACGAGATCGCTTTCTTGAAGTTTACAGTTATCACATTAAGAAAAATGGTAATGAGGAGATCATGAAAACTTCTTTTAAAAGTAACAAAAGCTTCAGTTGCTGAGGAAAAAAGAGTGACAACTGTTTTCATGGAAATAGGCCTCCAATGAAGAACTCTGCTGACACTTTGTTCTCTTACGAGGGAGTGCTTCATGACTAAATCTGAGCCCCAATTTGTATTAAAGTATCTGCAGTGCTCTCCTTGTGCAGGCAAACTGGAAACTCAGCCCTCTTGTTGACTAGGTACGTAGGCCTACAGGTTAGAAAGCCCAAATACAGTTATAGCCAGACATGGATTCAGTTTAAAACAAAATGACTCACCTCCCAGAACTTCCACCCCTTCCTCAAACCAAACTCAAATCTTTTTTGAGGTTCAGAACAGTTTGATTAAGTCCCTTCTCATCTAACGAGAGGGTGAGAGAGGCAACAACAATTTATTTAATAAAAGAGGCCTGTTTTGCATTGTTCGCAGAGATGCACAGATTCTAAAGCTGGAAGGGACCATTGTAATGTAAAGCTACCACCTAGCTTTTCTATAGCTTTTTTCATCACAACATGTAAAACGTTTTGCGAAAAAGAGACTGGTATCATAATTAAGCCTGCGAGTCTGTGACAGAGGTCACAGAAGTCACAGATTCTGTGACTTTCCGGGACCTCCGGGACTTCTGCAGCAGCTGATGCGACTGATTCCAGGGCCACCTGAGCAGCTGGGGTGGCTCCTGGCCCAGCTGCACCAGTCGTTACTAGAGCAGTCTTGGCCCCCCCTCCCCGAGCACCAGCGGCGGTCTTGGGCCACCGTCCTTCCCCCGCAACCAGCGGCAGTCCTGGGCCATGTGCCGCCGCTCCTGCCCCCCCCGGCACCAGCGGCCGCCTCTGCGCCACGTGCCGCTGCCCCCCAGCACCAGTGGCCACCCCCCACCAGCACCAGCAGTGGTCCTGAGCCATGCATCACCTCTCACCCCAGAGCACCCGCGGTGCCCCCAGGCCACCCCTTGTCCCAGAGCACCCCCGGCGCCCCTGGGCTGCAACTTGCTCCAGAGCACCCCCAGCCACCCCTAGCCCCAGAGCACCCAAGATATAGTCAGGGGTATATATAACAAGTCATGGACCAGGTCAGAGGTTATGAATTTTTGTTTACTGCCTGTGACCTGTCCATGACTTTTACTAAAAATACCCATGACTGAATCTTAGCCTTAATCATCATTGCCATTTTACAGATAGGAAAACTGAGGCACAGGGAGGGGAAATGACTTGCCCAAGGTCACTCAGCAGGCGAGAGGCAGACCTGGGAATGGAACCCAGTTTTCCTGGGCCCCAGTTCAGTGCTCTATCCAGCAACGTTGATTTTCTGGCCACACTGATTTTCTGGTCTAGCCATAGAAGCCTCCAGAACCAGTAAATCTCCATATTGTATTTGTTTCTTTCCTCTACAGGGTCAGGAAGAAACTTTTTTTATCTCCTGTAACAACCTATTTATTCTTGGGTGGGGACTTTGTATGGAAGTTTTGGCCCAGGTCAAATTTTTACAGAGGAGCTGTAAATTGCAGAAAATAGAGGTTTCTACTGACAACTATGACAGGGCCACAACTACAAATCGTTCTCGTCAGGGAATTGCCAGCTATCCACAGAGAATGTTACATGGCTGACATAAATCAGTGTGGCAGGATCTATTCGCTAATTAAACAATTGTGACAATTTTAATGCGACAGTCTGAAAAGTTCAAAAAAGTCTCTCTACCCATGGAACGTGCATTCTTCTCACATACATATTACGAAACATGTCCTGTATTAAGAAATTGAAAGGACCTTACATATTCAATAACCTTACCCCATAATGTTAAGCACAATTTGAGATATATGGCTAAAACAGATTGAAAATCCATAAGAGGGCTTGGAACGTTAAATTCAGCACCATGCTTTCTTCAAGGAAATGTTAGCAATCTTCCACAGAGATGGCTAACCCGTAGCGTCCAGTGTAATTTTAAATGCGTGACGGGGGCACCGCGGGTGCTCTGGGGCGAGAGGCGATGCATGGCCCAGGACCACTGCTGGTGCTGGTGGGGGGCGGCCACTGGTGCTGGGGGGTGGCGGCACATGGCCCGGGGGCGGCTGCTGGTGCTGGGGTCGCCAGGGGCGGTGGCACATGGCCCAGGACTGCCGCTGGTGGCGGGGGGGAGGACGGCGGCCCAAGACCGCCTTTGTGCTGTTATAATAGAACAGCAGTAATACTTGACATGGTACAGCACCTTCCAGCTGAGGGTCTCAATGCACTTTGCAAACAATAAGAAAAGGAGTACTTGTGGCACCTTAGAGACTAACCAATTTATTTGAGCATAAGCTTTCGTGAGCTACAGCTCACTTCATCGGATGCATACTATGGAAAGTGTAGAAGATCTTTTTATACACACAAAGCATGAAAAAATACCTTCCCCCACCCCACTCTCCGTCTCATTGTACCCCTATGCAGTATTATTTCCCCATTTTATAGATAGGAAAACTGAGGGCTAAGTGGCATCTCAAGGTCACCCAGGGAAACAGAGGCAAGGATGGGCACAGGAAATTTTATCTATGCTTACCAAAAAATTCTTTGAGATGTCTACACATCCATTATAAAAGGCGTTCAACTCATTTGGGGGCAGAAGCAAATCTGTCCATTTCTGTTAGGAAGAGTGTGGCCTGTTGTGAAGGCCTCACCAGCTGAGACAAGCTTGATGGATAGGAAGTATAAAACCACCTCCCAAAAGGGTTCAAATGGATGTGCTGTGAGCGTGGTGGTCTCAAGGCTACGTGGTGTGGACATACTGATGGGATGTGTACATCAGTCACAGGGCATCCACAGTTGCACCGAAAACAATGGCTGCGGCCAGAAAGATTTCTTGACAGAAGCCCCTAGGACTTTGGAATGTTTTGCTTTTGAGACAGATGATGCCTTTTAGAGTGCCTGTCCAAGTTATGACTGCCCCTGCAAATCACATGGAGGCTGCCAAGGCCATCAGGATGGATGATGTCACCTCAATTTCTCCTGAGTCTCCGTAGGAGGAAATGCCCCTTGGCTGGGATCTATGTGTTCTTGGTCAGAGAAGAAGAGATGTGGAGTGACACAGGTCAGATTTGGCTTGTTGCACATTGGGAATGTGGGTACAAAAATTCTTAAGATGATCGGTTGGAGCCAGATACTTCCATCCCTCTCTTACATCAACCTCCAGCGTGGTATGAAGTGGGTTATACGGTTGTAGCTTCTGATCTTATAAAAGCTTTGTAGTGGCTTCTCCCCATCTCGTTCCTCCTTACTTTCCTTCTTGGGAGGTTTGTGTAGCAGAATATCTAGAGCTGCAATGGCCTGCCTGAGAGGCATTTCAAAGCACTCTGATTGAAAGAATCTGTCTTGTGCCTCCTCTTCTTACCCTCTGGTTCTGATTCAGCCTCATCTCTGGTTTATGGTCTTTCCTTTTTCTTTCAATTTACTGCATATGGACCGGTTATGCCTGCATGTAGCCTCTGAGGATAATGAGATTGAAGATAGGCTCCTACAATTTGTCCCTAGCTCTGAGAATTAGGAAGTTTTTCCTGACGTCCAACCTAAACCATCCCTGATGCAATTTAAGCCTATTGCCTCTTGTCCTAAGAACATAAGAACAGCCATGCTGGGTCAGACCAAAGGTCCATCTAGCCCAGTATCCTGTTTTCCAACAGTGGCCAATGCCTGGTGCTTCAGAAGGAATGAATAATCATAAACTGATCCATCCCCTGTTGCCCATTCCCAGCTTCCATCCTCAGAAGTTAAAGAGAACAATTTTTCTTCCTCCTCTTTGTAACAACCTTTATGTACTTGAAAACTGTTATCATATCCCCTCCTCAGTCTTCTCTTCTCAGACTAAACAAACCTAATTTTTTCAATCTTCCATCATAGGTCATGTTTTCTAGACCTTTAATTATTTTTGTTGCTCTTCGCTGGACTTTCTCCAATTAGTCCACATCTTTCCTGGAATGTGGTGCCCAGAACTGGATACAATACTCCAGCTGAGGTCTAATCAGCATGGAGTAGAGTGGAAGAATTACTACTTTGGTCTTGCTTACAACACTCCTGCTAATACATTCCGGAATGATATTTGCTTTTTTTTGCAATACTCATATTTAGCTTATGATCCACTCTGACCCCCAGGTCCCTTTCTGCAGTACTCCTTCCTAGGAGTACTTTCTCATTTTGTATGTGTGCAACTGATTGTTCCTTTCTAAGAGGAGTACTTTGCATTTGTCCTTATAGAATTTCATCCTATTTACTTCAGATCATTTCTCCAGTTTGTCCAGATAATTTTGAATTTCAATCCTATCGTCAAAAGCACTTGCAACCCTTCCAAGCTTGTAATCATCCACAAACTTTATAAGTGTATTCTATGCCATTATCTAAATCATTGATGAAGATATTGAACAGAACCGGACCCAGGACTGATCCCTGCAGGACCCCACTTGTTATGCCCTTCCAGCTTGACTGAACCACTGATAACTACTCTCTGGGAACGGTTTTCCAACCAGTTATGCACCCACCTTATAATAGCTCCATCTAAGTTGTATTTCCCTTGTTTGTTTATGAGAAGGTCATGCGAGACAGTATCAAAAGCCTTACTGAAGTCAAGATATAGCATATCTACCACTTCCCCACTATCCACAGGGCTTGTTACCTCGTCACAGAAAGCAATTAGGTTGGTTTGACATGATTTGTCCTTGACAAATCCATGTTGACAGTTATTTATCACCTTATTATCTTCGAGGTGTCTGCAAATTGATTGCTTAATTATTTGCTCCATTATTTTTCCGGGTACAGAAGTTAAGATGACTGGTCTGTAATTCCCTGGGTTTTCCTTATTCCCTTTTTTATAGATTGGCACTCTATTTGCCCTTTTCCAGGCTTCTGGAATCTCACCTATCTTCCATATTTTCAAAAATAATCGCTAATGGCTCAGATGTCTCCTCAATGTCTCCTCTAGGATGTATTTCATCTAGCCCTGGTGACTTGAAGACATCTAACTTATCTAAGTCATTTTTAACTTGTTCTTTCCCTATTTTAGTCCCCCTACTCCTTGCCAATCTGAGGTTTTCATTTCCTTTCCCAATGTGTGGCCTGTTTCTGAGTTTCTTGTCCGTTATACAGAGGGTCACAGTGGATGTCCCCAGAAACCAGTTGTAGTGGGACCAGTCTTTCCCAGAACAGGAGAGTCCAACACTCCATCCCCATTGCAGGAAACAACTGGGTTTAATTTACCCCTGGAAGCACCAATCTTCCTTGTTAGACATCTACAGGGATCTACTGAGGGATCTAATGAAGCAGGGACAACAGCAGCTGGAAAGATCTGAAGGAAATCTTAGCAAATAAGTAGGGAGGTTAGGTGGAAGGAGAAGGAGATGAGCCCACACTGCCTTTGTGATATTGTTCTCCGTGGGGTAAGGATCACTCTTCCTGTATGGTAGTGAGATCGGGGATGCATTACACACAATGCTTCCTGGAGTTCCCACTGGGGCTGTGCAACATATGAGGAGCTATGTCTATAAGGCACAACTGGGGATAAGCTTTCTGAACAGGCATCCAATCACATGCTCCATGCATAGGTGCTGACTCTGTGGGTGCTCTGGGGCTGGAGCACCCGCAGGGAAAAAATGCTGGGTGCTGAGCACCCACCAGCAGCCCCCCATCAGTTCCCCCCACCCCCTCAGCACCTCCTGCCCGCTGACGGGCTCCATGGATCAGCACCTCCCCCTCCCTCCCCATGCCTCCTGCCCACTGGGAACAGCTGTTTTACAGCATGCAGGAGGCTGGGGAGGAGGGGGAGGAGCGAGGATGCGATGAGCTCGGGGGAGGGAGTGGGACTGGGCAGGAAGAGGTGGAGCAGGGGTGGGAAGAGGCAGGGCATGGGTGTGGCCTTGGGGGAAGGGTGGAGTGGGGGCGGGGCCTAGGGCAGAGCCAGGGGTCAAGCACCCCCTGGCACTCTGAAAAGTTGGTACCTGTGGCTCCATGCCAGTCCTGCTTTTCTCTTGATCATTGCTGGCCTGTTTAGCCCCAACTCCAGCCCTGAATACCAAGAGAGAGGAGGAGAAAAGAGCGTGCGATCTCTCTCTGAGCTAACTACATGGGGGCCAACTTATCCTTCAACGGACCAACCAGCTCCTTCGGCCTGGCTAATTTATATGGGGTTTCCCACCAGCTGTACGTCATAGATCTTAGCTTGTTGCTTTAAACCTGCAGTCCCTGCCCTGAAGGCTGACAGAGTGCAGCCCTCCCCTTCTACTAGATAAAGATCTGACAGAAAATGCGATTGGTTCTGTCATTTCATACCACAACTGTTTGTAAAACAAATACTCATTCAGAAACCCTAATGGCTCCATTAGAATATGTTTGCAATGTCGCATTTCTGTGCCCAAGGCACAGAATTTGTTATGTAAACTACGCATTATTAATCTACTTAAGTGAAAGGTAACACTGCCAGCAGTTTAAACACTCATGCCCATATTTACCGTGTTTCACTATGACAGGATAAGATGAAATACAGAAATGATTCATTGGAGAACAGAGAAATATTTAACGGTGTGTGTTTCAAAACATGACTTTATTTATAGATTGATTTATCTTCGTAGTACACAGAAGTGGAGCATGCTAGCCTCTAGTGGCTCTTATGTTTGATAGAAGCTTGTTCCATAGGTCACAAGTTGTTATCACTTTGTAATCTGGTACTTCAGGAAGGCCAGGTAGAGTCCATTCAAAGCTTCCTACTACAGTTTTTACAAGGGATTTATGCACTCCCTCAGACACTCAAGAGAGGACACTTAGTACAGCTTTGGTGAAGGGCCATAACATTGTAAGTCATCACCATGGCAAAACCCAAAGGGATGTTGGCTTCCGGCAGATTGAACGCCACCTGGATTGATCTCATTCCGATTCTCCTCTCTTTCACTGAAGTAATTGCTGAATTCAATGGAGCTACTCCGTATGTACATTGACGTAACTGAGGGGAGACTCGGGCCCCTTGGGCCTGCAAATCTGGACTGGAAATCTTGTGAGAAAAGTTCATGTTGCCAGTCAATTGCAAGAAGCCCCATGAACTGCCTCTCTCACAGTATTTTGTTTTTATGTTTCCAGTTCTCTCTGGTCCTCAAAGTTTAGAGGCATTTGAAAGTATTATATAAAGCTAACAAAACTTTTTTCAAACACCACAAAGAGGTGCAGTTTGAGTTCAGTTAGATGTTTGAGCAATGTTTGAGGTTGGCTCTATTTCACATAAGCCAATTTCCCCATCTTTAATGGTAATCTTACTCTCTTCATCCCCAACCTGGATTCCTTTTGTGCAGTTTTCCATTTTTCTTACAATCTTTGCCATGACACTGAGTGTATTTAATGGGAGCAAGGATGTACATCATGTGAGACATTAAAATCTATGTTAACTCACTCCTGAGGTGATTATAAAGAGAAAAAAAGCCTACAAAGTGGCTCCTTTTGTATAACTGAGCGGGTGAAGAGCATCGGAAATGGGACCAAATTAGTACATTTTCATTCATTTGACAGATGAGAATCACCTTATTCTCTTCAGATACATTAACACATTGCCAAATGCTAGTCAATGTTGTGTTCATTGTGATGGTGCCAATTTACTTTATAGTAATTTTAGCAGTAATATTAAATCTGGCAATGATAGTAGAATTAAATAATGTGACTGAAATTGGGAACATTTCAATTTGGCACTGCAAAATATGTGTTAAAATATTACATTCAAGGAGATAAGAAAACAGAGTTGAATATTGTGTTGGAAATAGGTACAGTGTAACCTCCCTCTATTTGTTTGTAATCTTTCTATTGTTCCAGTACAGATAGACCAGAATAGACTTGTTGTGTAATTACCAATCTTTGCATTTCAAAGTGCATTGCCAACTAAGTTGCTTAACATTTTAAAAATACAAAATAAGATGTCTGCAGGCCAATTACTTGAGGCCTGAAACTGATCTCACTTCCACTTGTCTATACTGCTGAGGTCCTGATCTTTCATTGCCTTCACCTTTCTGTAGTCATTTACACCTGCGCCAAGCAGGTGCAAAATACCACCATTCTTATTTGGAAGCATTTTACACCAACTATGCACTCCCCAGCGTTAGATCCTGCCCCTGCCCCACTATGTCTGCTTGGCTCCGATCTGGCAGAACACAGCAGACTTAAAGTTGGCCTAGGTGGTCACATGATGACATCCCTTACGCAGGGGAATCCTCTACTAGCACAAAATTAATATAGCCAGCCTTCCACAGGGGGCGAATGAGGAGCATTGCCACTGTGAAGAGACATGGCTGGGATACTGCAGTGCTCCAATGATCCTCAGCTGCCAGAATGACTCAGATGTAACTTAGAGCGTCCCAAGGCTAGTCTACATTGCACTGGGGCACTGCCCTAGAATTGGGGGCATAAGGTGGCATACAGCCATCTTTGCCCTCCCCTCGGTCCTGGAACAACCTGAATTCAACTGAAGACAGGGCCCACTGTGGCACTGCTTTAAATGGCTATATAAGGAGTAAAACACCAGAAAAACAGCCCTAGGTAATTCTATTGACTTCACTGGCATTACTCCTGCTAGTGTTAACAAGATCACCGACAAAACTCTGGTATGAACAAACCACATAGCATTCTCATCTTTCCAGAGTGACAGCTACATAATAGGCCCATCGGGCTGAATTCTGTGCTTAGTTGCAGGCTTAGGGCTAAGTTCTGCTCTCATTTACACCAGAATAATTCAGGGGTAAATCAGCTTAGTACAGCAACAGGAGGAAGTGGAGCTGCTCCTGATCTACATTGTTGTAAATGAGAGAAGAATTCAGGGGTCAGTGGAACTACCCTTTGATTTACACTGATGGAAGAGCAAAAATTGGCCCTTCATCTACTGAGAAAACATTATTTTAAAGTTGGCAATGTGTTGATTTGGGGATTCTGGAGAAATTAATTGTTTTATTTTATATTTATTTTAATTATTTTTACCCATAAAAATATTTGTGTTCATAAATGAGGTCTAAAGGGGAAGGGGGGGGGGGAGAAAGTACTTGCAACACACTGTAGTCTTCAAAGCAGGTGACTGTCTGTTCAAGGAATGCTTCCTGAGCCTTCCCTCCAGCCGAGGTACAGAGGGCATGGATACACATTTACACGTGAGTTCACTTTTCAATCTCTTTTTTCATTTCAATAGAAATAATAAATCATGTTATCCAGGAGAAAGAAGGAGCTTGACACAAAACATACAGTGCAGGGCTATTTTTACGGCACACCTAAGACATATAGGGATTCGTTTATTTACTCAGCTATTTAAAAGTGGCTACTCTTACTCATTCTCTGGACAGCTAAATGCTAGGTTGCTAAGTTACTGTTATTGGACATCATCTCCTCCCCAACGTGTTCCCACATTTGACAGGTTCACATGATTTACTAGGCCAGTCAGCTCATTATTCACTTGTCCAATGACGTCTGTAGAATTGTTTTAAATTCACATCATGTCCCTCTCAGCAAACCCCCAGATTTCACATGAAAATATTTAAACTGCTTGTCAGCTACTAAGTGCATTTGTAACCATGCTGGACAGCGTACCTGTATTTTTCAAATTACAATTATTATAATTAGGTTTAGCATCGTTCTTCAGTGTTGGTTTGTATTTTAGGAGAGAAAACAATTACTGAGGGGCAAATAATGGGCTATATCTGTTACAGGCTAATTTTGCTCTGTGAACAGCTCACCTCCGCTATGGATAATACATATTAAATCCATTAGTGCTTTCAAATGGCATGAGAAAGGTAATGCTACACATAATTTACCCAGTCAAGGGCATTTTCACCTGCTGATCCATTTACATATTCTCCAATGTCATTAGATATGAGCTAGTCATCAGAAGAATAGAAGACAGTATAAATTATAGACTTTTCTTATTTAACTCCAGTCATTTTTATACTAATTACAATCTAAATTATATTTAGGATTTGTTTTGCTTCTAGACTAGAAAGCTTTTAATTAATACCACAGCTGTCTGTATAATATCAGAAATCCATCTAGTTACTTGACACTACACTACCATGAAATAGACACCTTCTAGAATTCTTCTGCCCTGCTATGCAGTGCCAGTTTTTTAGATTTAAATGTTTACCTCACTGTAAAAAGAGCAATTTAGCAACACAGAAATGATTGTTTTTTTATATATAGGGCCAGATCTTGATTCCAGTGGGGCTATGCCACTTTGCATCAGCTGAAGATCTGGCCCTAAATCTCAATATGGGTAATTACATTCAGCCTTCCTAAAATTCCTCATGGAATTTCAAAGGCATGAAGTATCCTTTTCCTGTTCTTAAGCTATATGTAGGGTTTGTACAATGACCTATTTCATTCCAGAGGTGGCTGCATTTCACTGGTTGGCAGAGTGATTCTTGCAGTGAGAGCAGACTTAATTGGCTCTAATTCCTGCCGAGTCAGCAAGATTTTCTAGGACAGAGCTAATACATCCTAAAGGAGATTCCTGCAGTATTCTGCAGAAATCCCATTGCAGTGAAACACCACTGTTAGCTTGCATTCACTGGGATAAATTTTGCCCCCTGCCTGGCCCCCGCAATGAAAAGCACAGGAGCTGAAAATGAATCTGAGGGCAGTATTTGGTTCCCTTCACACATATATCACGATACTGTGGCTAGCCCCAGGCAGGTGTGCATGGGATGACTACAGTCTCAATCACTGTGTGCCAGTCATGCAAGTACTGGAGCTATCTAGTGGCATCAGATCCACCAAAGGTTACAGGAAGAGGCATTTAAGTCAAAAGTGTTAATTCACATTTACACTTGTATAAATGAAAGCAGATGCTGGCCTCTAATCACAATACTCAGTATTGGTTCCAAAACCATATTGGACACAACTTTGAAAGTCAAAGTGATGTAAATTAATGCTCAGCAGGCCTGACTCTCCTCTCCTTGGCAATGATGTAAATCAGGAGTAACTCTATTAATTTAGATCCTAAACTCTTTGGATAGAGACTGCCTTTTTGTTATGTGTCTGTAAAGTGCCTAGCACAATGGCCCCTAGTCTCTCCATGTTACTGCAATGCAAACACCACATAACAACAACATTAGAGCACACTGGCGTAAGAAACAGAAGCATCGGACTCCGAACCTTGGTTTAAAGCATCTGGGTTTTTTTTTCTAGTTTGTATCACAATTTTCTAATGAATTCTTTTTTTATATGACTAGCAATTTACAGGTTAATTTAAATCCATATTATTAGTTGCATACGAATAAAGAAAAATATTTTCTTGGGTTTTGTTTTTTCATTTTATTTGCTCTTCCATAGATATCACATTGTCTTTAAATAGTAAGAGATATTTTGGAACAGAAGGAGGCCTATCTAACTCCATCTATCCATCTCCATCTATCTGTCTAGTGCTGGTAACCTGTAATCAATGCAAATGTGCTGTATTACTTTTACAGTTTGGCTTTAGTTTGAAGGCAACGGTTTTTTTTAAACAAAACTTCTCAGCCATGCGGGTTAGAAAAGCAAAATCAACAGGAGACTGGTCTATCATTAACCTTTAGTTCTGGTATCATGAGCAGTTCTCCAGGCACTTACACAAGATGACATAAGTGGCTAAGTGTTTCAGGAAATCTGAAACACTGAAATTTTGTCTCAGAAGGGGTCTGAATGGACACAGGACTTTTTCCCCTCTCTTGGCTGGTAAGTTCTGACCGTAAACTCAGTTAAACTCCATTTTTATTTGTTAGCATCTGTTAGGAATCCCAAACCTCTAGGTCTACAAAAAACACTAATCAAGATCAGCCTAAAAAAAAAAAATTCTAAAATCAGAGGGCTCTCAGCTTACTTGTTTACTTTCCTTACTTTCTTAAATACCTGGAGTGAAATACACTAAAGGGAGACTGATATAACAGGCTGGAGCCAGGTATATTACCAACTGGCTCTGAGAAAGTTCCCCACACAACTTTGCAAATATACCTCAGCAATATGCCAGTCCTTGTTCTCTCTTCAGCAGGGATTGCCAATAGTTACAAAGTGTTTGATAAGCAGCCTTAGTAGTAAAATGTTTGGTTATGATGGAGTTACTCTGGATTCAAACCAATGTATCTGAGCAGAATATGGCCAGATTTAGTCAGCCCTATTAGCCTAAGGCCAGATTCTGG
Organism: Chelonia mydas; assembly: GCF_015237465.2. NCBI lineage: Eukaryota > Metazoa > Chordata > Testudines > Cheloniidae > Chelonia > Chelonia mydas. The sequence continues at coordinate 91,286,119 of NC_057855.1, forward strand.
CACTTTGTTCACACTGAGTTTAGTTCCATTGATTTTAATAGGCCTACTCATGGAATAAGGTGCTACTCAACATCAGCAAAAGTGGCTCCTAGGGAGTATGTATCTGGTCCAAAGCCAATTAAAGTAAATGGAGATACTCACATTGACTTCAACAAGCTTTAGTGCGAGGCCTGAGAAATGTAAACTCAGTCCATGCCAATGCAGATCACTACCAGTAGGTCACAAGGGTAGCAGTAATACAGTATTAGTGTCTAACTGTGCAGCCACTGAAGATAGTAAGAGATTTGCCATCAACTTCAATGGGAACGGGATCAGATCCCCATAAGATATTCTTGCGTTTTGTAAGTATATGTGCTGCTCATGCATTAAAACGGTCACCCGAATGACTGACCCCTGGAAATAGTAATTTACTTTATACTTCTTTCTGACATTGTTTTTCTGAAAATAACTGCTTTCCCATCCAGCAGTTAATTCCTTCCAATATTAACAAACATAATTCAAATATATAAACAACACAGATGGAGAAATAGATTTAAAAACACAAAAAGTACTTTTAATAATTTTTCAACCTTATTTTTTCCTCCCTGTCTATTCTTTACATAATAACCCTTGCGAAGCCTGAAACCAAAGTTTTTTCCTTCCTTGGATGTATTACTCCATGGGATACACAATTTCACATTTATTATCGTCAGATTCCACACTAGTGCTAGCTTTCCACATTGGTTTAGAATCATCAAATCATAGGGTTAGAAGGGACCGCAAATTATAGAGGAACACTGGAAACTTATTGGTTTCAATGGGACGGTGAAGAGCATGGGAAATCGAGCTGGGCAGAAAATGTTTCTCCTATCTGCAAATATTTTCAAGACTTCAGAATTTTTTCTCCATCTTGAACCAGGATGAGAAGTCAAGTCAAAATGATTTGTGAACCAAAAAAACCTGAATAAACTTTTTTTTTCCTTTTTTGTTATTTTGAGTGAGGAAATTCATTTAACTGACTCTGGTTTGTGAACAGGTTTTGGCAAATGTGTACTTTTTGATGAAAAAATGATTAGTTGAAAAATTCCCAACCAGCTCTAGTCAAAATCGCCAGTATTATTTTACTGACATTATATGGCCATCTGTGTGTTTGATTGTTATTATGGTGTTTGCTGTATGGTTATTAGGGGTTGATTCAGGTATGGGTTAGTTTATAGGTAGGCAGGAAAGCAGGCAAACTTTTCTGATAGCCCTCCATTCACAGAGATTTAAAAGGACAGTGTAGGTGTCGATCCCTTTGCAATTTTACCCTGAGAGCAGCATTGTAGACAGTGATGCCAGGAAGGAGGGTCCTGACGCATGAAATGGAAACAAAGGACTTTGGAGTGGATAAAAATCCATGCCCTGATGCACAAAGAGGGAGAGATACAGGGACCACTGTGGTGCAGGCTGACCTTCCCTCCACCCCCCAAAATTCCCCAAGATTAGGGTTTCTGGGATAAGCTAGGCATACGTAAATTTTATTCATGAATGTAGGCTGTTCTTTATGTTAAAAACCCTATTTCCTCTTGTGGTTTGTTCCTGCTCTTCAGATTAAACAATACTTTGTTTGCAAGAGGCTATTTTGAGACCTGTGTTTACCACTGCTCACAGCTCCTGAAGGGCAGATTTGCAGGGCTTGAATCCAGTTGGGACCACTAAGCAATTGTATTTGGTACTCAGGGTGGTTGCAGCCTAGCACCTGGACTGTGAGTGGGAAAATCATGGGATTCTTCCCCAGGATGGGAACACAAGAGGCTGGTCACCTGAAGGGGCTGCACTCATTGAGACTGAGAGCGGTCAATAGTGCAGCTAGCCCTGAACTGTGACTGGGATTACCTGGGATTGGTCTACACTTAAAACTGTGGAAAAAAACACACCGCCTAGAGACATGCCGAGAAAATCCCCAGTGTAAATGCAGCTATGCCGACGGAAGAGTGCTTCAATCAGCGTAGCTAACATTGTTTGGGGAGGGGGCGTTCCCACATTGTCTGAAAAATTCCTTCAATCGGTGTATGCAGCATCTATACTAAGGGGCAATGCCACCATAGTTAGGCCGACATAGGCGCTGTAGTGTAGACATAGCTTTGGAAAAGGAGAAATGAGGGTATGTAGAACTAACCCCAACATAGATAATATTTTGGGCCTAGAAAACCTTGACAGTGTCTCTTTAATTTTGTACTCACTAGTTTAGTGTTATTTAAATATAATATTGTGAACTCTGTATAGCTTACTGAACAAAGATGAGACACCAGAACCATAATTAGAAGATGATATAGGAGCAAAAGCATTAAACTCACCCGTAATATTTCTTCCACACAGCTGTCATTGGGAAGGCTAACCTAGGTTTAAAAAAAAAAAAAAGGTCAGTCAGTCACAGAATGCAAAGTTTATTGGTTAAAAGCAACTAGGGAAGTAAATAGATCTATTGAACCACAGCTAACAAAGAAATACCCCATTCTTTGAAATACACTTCATCCAGTGATCATTACCAACAGAATTTGCCAATTTAAATAACACAAATCAGTAGAAAGATTCATCTCTACAGTTTCTTAAAGATATTTTTGTAAGTGTTTTGCTACAAACAGTAGTTTAGAAAGAATATAGTACCCTGATTTCCCCACAGTTAAAAACGGGCACTAAAATTGCTGGAAACGTTTACAAATGATGAAGATATCAACCGTTACTCCAATATACAGAGTTCAGTGAGAACGCAGGGTACGTTTTAACTTACAACATGCTACAATTTAGGGCAAAGATGATAATAGTTAAGAGTAAACTTATTATCAAGCATCTTTTTATACATCTTAATACACTAACAGCTAAGACAACTCTTAAATCCTGAACATGGACTATAGTAAGACACTGGTTAGACTCTAACGGTAGTTACTGATTCCTCAGTCTCTCACTTCCTGGGCCTGTTACAGGTTAAATATCCTCTAAAGACTGAAACGCACACAGGAATCCATCTTGAGAGTTTTGAGATATCTTCTATGTTTCTTAAAAATATGCATTACATCTACACACATGCACACACAGACAAGTAGGTGCTGGTAAAATCTCGCAGTGTAGCAATCTAGGTCTTTAAACATTACTGATGCTATCTGCCGTAATTCCCCATTCTAAATGTAGAATACCGCACAAATACCCTAAATACTGCAAATAAATATATGAGCAATAACTTTCAGGATTTTAAGAGCACTTTGGGGAGGCGGGGTATATACATTTGGCAACAGTTAAGTTGTATGCATGTACAATAGGTTTTTATTATGCCTATCTTGCATGGGTACACTAGATTTGGGAGAATGTGCACAATGAACCCACTCCCCATGCACACTGCAGCCACAATTTGGGGGGATACTTTCAAAGGTGCCCTTGGAGCCTTTAGTTACTAGAGCCTGGTTAGGGGAAGCCAATCCATGTCCAAGCCTCTTGCCCTCCATCCCCACCCACATCAGCCCATGCTGCAGAGCTTTGGTTGGGACAGCCACTAACTGTGTGTCCCTCTCATTCTCAAATCTTGACACAGGCATAACGTTTAAATTAACAGCATGATAGAAACTAGAAACAGAAATTACCTATTAGGTCGTCTAGTATGTCTTCTGCAGGATTCTTTCCCTATACACACTTTTAGAACTAGACTGGCCACAGCACTAGAAGTCTCAGGCAAGGAGGCTTCCACACCTCCTTTGAAAGACTATTCCACACTTTACTGATCTCATGGTCAGGACATTTCCCCTGACAAACAGGCTATATTTTCCCATTTTCATTTCATCCTATCATTTCTATGGATAACCTCTTCCATCACTCTAAATAATTCATATCCCTCCATGGTATTTACATCATTCATATACATCTGTGCACTTTTATGCTCCATCTTACTCCTCATGTATATTGTATATTTGACTCTTATAATCTTACCTAATAAGTCATCCCCTCCACCCTCTCTCATCATTTTGTTGCTCTTTTCTGAACTCCCTCTGATTTGTCAATATCTAGGTAACGAAGTGCCCAGAAGTGAACATGATAAATGTGGCTCCTACTATTGACTTTACCCACTTCAGCAGCCACTATTGTCGTATCTACATGTCAGACCATTTGGGTTAAGAAAAATATCCCCTTCTCCTTACATTCTACCTAACTAAAGTCTAGCTCCCAATCCTTGGGTGGAACCTTTACTCCACGGAAGCCAATGGAAATGTTGCCATTGACTTCAGTGAGCCTGGATTTCCACGCAAGGTGTCTCTGAAAGCTTCACCTGCATATCCTATAACTTCTGTTTCACACACCTCTGCCCTAATCCCTCTCCTTTCACTTCTTTCATGCTTTTTCCTCTTGACAGCTTCTAACTTCTTTGTTCACCTTCACTTTTTGCCTTCTTTCCTATACCATGACCAGCTTTCCAGCTAACAAACCCCGGGACCTCTCCCTATTCAAATTCACCTCCCCAGTTATCCATTCCAGTTTCAGTGACCACCCACCACTAAGTTTTGTATTCCAGTGTGCAGCAATTTCCCATTTGTGTCCTTGGGACTGTTAGTCTTTTGGGGCAAAGTACCTCTTCCTTATTTTACATAGTTCTCCTAATGCACAGCACTATGTAAGCTTACATTGCTTAAGAAATAATAATACAAATACACAATTTTAGTTGAGTAAAATCTATTATATATACTCTGTAATCACAACCTGCTTCAACTGGCAACACTCACTAATAGCTCTAAATGATCATGCATCAGTTTTGTTAATGGCAAAGGAGATTTCTTTTAATGACTTGACAGAACTTTTGTTCCCTTTGGCATTGCTTTGTTTAGAATCATGGGTATTAAGGTAACACATGATCTCAAAGTGCTGTGACTGGCATACAGGGAGAGCCTAGCAGGAGCAGGCACAAAGTGGAAAACATTTAGATGAATGCAAAACATTAAAAGAATACGTTTCAGAGTAGCAGCCGTGTTAGTCTGTATCTACAAAAAGAAAAGGAGTACCTGTGGCACCTTACAGATTAACAAATTTATTTGAGCATAAGTTTTCGTGAGCTACAGCCCACTTCATCGGATGCATGCAGTGGAAAATACAGTAGGGGGATTTTATATACACAGAGAACATGAAACAATAGGTGTTACCATACACACTGTAACGAGAGTGATCAGGTAAGGTGAGATATTACCAGCAGGAAAGAAAAAAAACCAACCTTTTGTAGTGATAATCAAGGTGGGCCATTTCCAGCAGTTGACAAGAACGTGTGAAGAACAGTGGGGGGGTGGAGGGGGGAGAACAAACATGGGGAAATAGTTTTACTTTGTGTAATGACACATCCACTCCCAGCCTTTATTCAAGCCTAATTTAATGGTGTCCAGTTTGCAAATTAATTCCAATTCAGCAGTCTCTTGTTGGAGTCTGTTTTTGACTTTTTTTGTTGTAATATTGCCACTTTTAGGCATTGGCCAAACTGGACAGTCTCTACGTAAAAGAATAAATGGACATAAATCAGACGTCAAGAATTATAACATTCAAAAACCAGTCAGAGAACACTTCAATCTCTCTGGTCACTCGATTACAGACCTAAAAGTGGCAATATTACAACAACAAACTTTCAAAAACAGACTCCAACGAGAGACTGCTGAATTGGAATTAATTTGCAAACTGGACACCATTACATTCGGCTTGAATAAAGACTGGGAGTGGATGGGTCATTACACAAAGTAAAACTATTTCACCATGTTTATTTTTCCCCCTACTGTTCCTCACATGTTCTTGTCAACTGCTGGAAATGGCCCACCTTGATTATCACTACAAAAGGTTGTTTTTTTTGTTTTTTTCCCCTCTCCTGCTAGTAATAGCTCACCTTACCTGATCACTCTCATTACAATGTGTATGATAACAACCCATTGTTTCATGTTCTCTGTGTATATAAAACCCCCCTACTGTATTTTCCACTGCATGCATCCAATGAAGTGAGCTGTAGCTCACGAAAGCTTATGCTCAAATAAATTTGTTAGTCTCTAAGGTGCCACAAGTCCTCCTTTTATTAAAAGAATAATTACTACAAAAGGGCTATCATAGAGAAGATCAATGTAAGACTTTCCGTACATTATTATTAATGGATTTTTAAAAGAAGGAGACCATTTTTTCTAAATTCATATGGTAGCTCCGCATTCTCAGGCTATGTCTACACTATCACTTATGTCGGTATAAATTATGTAGCTCAGGGGTGTGAATAAGCCCCCCCGCGACATAAGTTATACCAACCAAAGCAACAATGTGGACAGCGTTATGTTGGTGGGAGAACTTCTCCAGCCGCTCGTTAGGGGTGGATTAATTAAGTTGATGGGAGAGCTCTCTCCCATCAGCTTAGAGTGGCCACACTAGGGAGTTTACAGCGGTGCAGCTACATCGGTTTCGCTGTAAGCTCTCTTGGGTAGCCATAGTTTAAGTGACTTGAAAAGTACAGATCTGTCAGATACTTAGTCTATCCTGAAAAAACCTTTCCAAGCGTGAATCAGAAACTGAAGATTAATTGCCCATTCAGCTAACAAGTGCACGTGGCATTGCACCGCACACTACGGGATCCATGCAGATATTCATCAGGCCAAAGACAAATATGGCTAAAACAGTATTTGCAACCTACACAAATATTAGTGCTGTAAGGAATTATTATTAGAATTTACATGAAAATGTCATTGACATCCCATATGAAATACCACTATTCTCCAAATCTATAGAAAATCAAGTGGTTTGAATGCTACAAGGTGATTTTTTTAAAGCTTTCATCAGTAGTCACATTTTAAAAAGAAACACTTTGAGGTTAGATTTGTACATACTTTTTGGACCTGTCTACCTCTGTGAACAACATGATCTAACTTAACAGGAAGGATCGATTCTAGGATTTATGTTTTGTTAAAACCAAGTGCTTGCTGCTCACATCATGAGCTCTTTTCTCATTCTGCAGTGTATTCATGAACTTTTGATTGAAGAACAGTTAATATTACATAAGCTGCAGACATAAGTCCTGAGGTAATGTAACTTCAATCAAACCGAAAAGATTCCACAAGTTACATGGTACACTGAATTCCTCTTCCAATTTCATTTTAATCCGGTGAAACTCCTTTGCATCAAAAGATTTTGTGTTTATTTTAAAATATTGCTTCCGGGGGTGGGGTGGGGGGGGAAACAGGTCATATGGTCAAAATATTCGACCTAAAAAAGCGGTCTCACAACTGAAAGAGTATACCTTAAATGATGTAGAACCTAAGGATTTAACGTATGACTTGGTTGGCCCCATGTTAAACTCTGGGAAGGAGGCATGAGGAATATTAGAATGTAAGGAAAATAGTTTTAATGTTATGCAAATCAAATGACAGTGAGTGACCTGTTATAATATCTAATGATTAATGTTGATATAACCTTCCATTTATTCATTCAGCAATTCCTTGGCCACACTCTCGTCTTGAACTATTTATAACTTGCATGAGCTCAGATTTTGTTTATGCTACATAGGAAAATTGTGTAATATGCCTTTCCCATGTAATTTACATCAGATTGGTGTTTATCAATATGAAAGTTTCAAAGGAGAAGACACTTTTTTGAAATGCCATATTGGGAAAGGAGTGGAATTGGCATTAAGAACTCGGCTGAGAACTAAAAACTTCCAGCAAACTTCTGGGAAGTAAACAGCGCACGTTAGTCTAGTCCTGAAAATTCAAGTTTGGTATACAGTATCAGACTATGGATAATCTCTTTGGTAGGACTAAAGGATTGTATTTTAATTAGGATAAACTGTTCTCGAATAAACAATTTCTCTGACAACTGGCATTCAACAAGTAATGCACCTTTCCTATCTCTGTCATATTGGAAACAAACGTGTCATGTTAAATCCCATTCTTCACTTGCGTCTGAGCACCAATAAACTCACATATCAACAGATCTACTTCCAATGTCATACCCTTTATCTAGGAACCCATTGTGGGCTCTAGAGAGATTAAGCTAATGCTACTGTTTACTTCTGTGGCCATAAATTGATTTTTCACTTACTTGCATGAAAAGATCCTGTACACATGCCTTGATCAATCGTTTTGATTGTGCACTACAGGGTGTTAAGAGGAAAACTCTTATAAAGCCAGGAATGGCAACGACAGGACTCTTAGTACCTGCCTAATTCTATGAATGCCTTCAATTCCTCCAATGTCTCCTGTGGTGAATACTGTGTGGGAAGTGGGTCGATCTGTGCTAACAATTGCAAAGTTCCCATATATGGTGGAAAGAAGAGGCTTCCCTCAGATAAAATTAAGACTCCAATCGTTAGCATGCATTCAACCAAACCCTTCCAGGGTGCCAGTATGATGGATTTGTTAACAAACAGCTTTCAGCCAAAACACCCGTCTGGATGTGTAGCATGAAGATTACATAACAATGAAGATAGACCAGCAGAAGTGGGGGTTCATACGGATGAATAGTGCACTTCAGATGTCATGTCCTCCAGTCATTGTAGCATTTTTGTTTCTCATCTCTGTACTTTATCCGGTTTTGCTATATCCTGACTAAACTGTGAGGACCAGACACAGTACTTCAGTGGCAGCTGCATGACGGCTATTTCCCCCTTATATTTACATCCAAGAGCAGTTTTGCCCATTTCTGCAATGGTGTTGCATTGCAAGTTCACAGTTAGTCTTCCATGTACAGTCAACCCTAAGCCTTTTTCAGACTCATTCCTTTCTAGATGGCAGTTTATCCCTCAGTCAGTATCTGTGCTATTTATTTCCTCTCCTGTGGTGGACTGCTCTATACTTACGTGTAGTGAATTTTATGGCATTGCATACACCCCACTGGTCTAATGTCCCCTGGTCGCTTTCCAATTCAGTCCTCCTGTCTGTTTCCGATTTCACTATGATTTTGACATTCATGTCAAAGATGCCCGAAATAAACGTCAGGCTGATTTCAATAGCTGGGAGTTTTCTGGGTTTTCCTTACTACCTTTAGTGCAAACAGGTTAAAACAGGTGCAGCAAATGACCAAGAAGTGAATATTACTACTTGGTGCTATTTCCTTCATGAGGTTATCACCAATATATTGTAGGACTATGTGTTTGGGGTCAGGAACCTGAATGGAGCCAAAATAGTGGTACTGAAATAAATCCAAATAAAACGGACTCTCCTGGTATTCAGACATGTGTTATTATGTCACACACTTATTAATTCCTCAGAGAGCCATTTATGGGTCTGAATTCACATACATATGCTGTCTTCTCAGAGAACCTCCAATCATGCAGGAGCTAAAATACAATGAGTAGACTAGATTTCACAAACATCTCCCTGGGGCATTCAAAAGTCTGTGAAAAATACATATAAATACAATATAAAAACTAATAAAGAAATTCATGCCTGCAGCACAAATAAAACAGCAGCCCCCATGCGCACCCCTTACATACATGTCACACTATGGAGAAGTTATGCCAATCTCTAAAGTTACTAAAGAATCTGAACAAGTTGCAATTACTGAATCAAATTCTAACAGCAGTTCACTGGTGCAACCACACCTGAAGCCACTGTGGTTGTGGCAGGGTAAGTTAGAGAAGAATCTAGCCCCTTTTCATGCACAAAGTGAGTTAACTAGTAAAACAATTCTCGGACCTGATCGTAGGTCTATTTAAATCAATAGAATGACTCCCACTGAATTCAATGGGCTCTTGAAAAGGAGCCTAGTTCAGATGTCAAAGCTGTCAATCTCAGGTAACTTTAGTTTCCTTACACAGAGCTAATGAGCCTAATATGCTCATCTCCAATCATTTCCTCTATCAGCTAAATAAAATGACAAGGTCCGTGTGTATATATAAAAGAATAGTCCAAAATTCTGAAGGAATTACATGTTATTTATGGACACTGATTGAAATAGTTTGGAAGTTCAGCAGCATGATAATACCAGATCAATCAACATACCATCACACTGCCCAGCCTTAATCAAGTAGGCATTGGTAAATCTTGCAGCAGTTTTACTTGTTACCAAAACATTCTGCTTATTTAAATACAAGCTATTGTTTAAGGCCCCATAAATACTGGAAAACAGCAAACTACTGAAGAACTTTATATATACGTATATATATTTTTCTCTAAGAAACATAAGCACTAGGGTTGCCAGGCATTCTGTTTTTGACTGGAATGCCCGTTTGAAAAGGGACCCTGGCAGTGCTGACCGGGACATTAAAAGTCCGGTCAGCGGTGCAGCAGGCCTAAGGCAGCTCCGCGCAGTTCCTGGAAGATGCCAGCATGTCCCTGAAGCCCCTAGGCGCAAGGGCAGCCAGGGAGGTGCCCCCGTCCCGAGCCACGGCTCCGCAGTTCCCACTGGCTGAGAATTGCGGCCAATGGGACCTGTGGGGGTGGCGCCTATGGACAAGGGCAGCCTGCAGAGCCCCCTGGCCGCCTCTTTGCCTAGGGGCCACAGGGACCTACCGGCTGCTTCCAGGAGCCACCTGAGGTAAGCACTGCCTGGAGCCTGCACCCCAAACCCCAGCCATGATACCCTTCCACACCCAAACTCTCTCCCAGAGCCCACACCCCCTCCCACACCCCAACCCCCTGCTCTAGTCCTGAGCCCCATCTCACACCCCAAAACCCTCATCCCTGGCCCCACACCAGCGCCTGCACCCCAAACCTCTGCCCCAGCCCGGTGAAAGTGAGTGAATGTGGGGGAGAGTGAGCGACGAAGGGAGGGGGGATGGAGTGAGCAGGGGTGGGGCCTTGGAGAAGGAGCGGAGCAGGGGGCAGTTTAAGGGTGTTCAGTTTTCTGACATCAGAAAGTTAGCAACCCTAATACACACTCATTTAAACCATACCGTCATATTTTCATCTTGTCCTTGGAAGAGACAAAGATGTTACCCTGGTCCCCTCCATTAAATCGATAGTCAAAAGTGCCCAGACCTAAAATGCCATGTTGCACTCGTTCACTTGCAATGGCAAAGACAGACTAACGGTCGGTGCAACCCCTGGCTCCTAAAATAGATGACGTTCCAAAAATAAGAATTAAGGGTCTGTTCCTTCTCTCAGTTACACTGGTGTAAGTCAAATGCAACTCCTTTGAAGTCAATGAAGCAACATGAATGTAAAACTGATCTAAATGAGAGGAGAATTTGGCCTTTTGAGCCTAATTCTACTCTCAGTTATATCAGTGTAAATCTGGGACCAAATTCATCTTTGGTATAACTCTGCTGAGGTCCTTGGAGTTTCCACCAAAAGCCCTTGCTATATAAAAGTAAAATATCTACATTTGACACAACTATGATTCTGAGCTTATTTACACACATTTTATATGGGCGTATATTCAATGACTACAATTATCTTAGTCCCAATATACACTGTGCTAGTGAGATCAGAATCAGCCTCTACCTGTGCAAGGGCCCACTGAAATACTAGAGAAGTCTCGACGTCAGTGAAGTTGCATCAATTTAACTGAAAGCACCAATGTATTCAGATTGGAAAACCAGAGAATTTTAAATAGGAACATCTCAAAAATATTGTCCAGCATAAAAAGATTTTTTAAATATACCTACATGAATACAAGGGAGTTTGTTTTGAACTCTTATAAATATACTCATTAAAAAGAAACACTTCTCCGTATGAATTTTTATACTAGTTTGTAAAGACACAGCTGCAGGGTCAGTGCAAGGACCTAAATTAATTGCTCGAACCTTGTTTGTAAATTGGTCATTTTCACAGATCTCTTCACTAGAAGATAGTGACTCATAAATTTCATTCTTAAACTGTCTTTTCAAAATACAGGCCATAATTCCAAGTGCAAGAAAAACACCATTGCATTCTGAGGAAATAAAATCATCTTTCTGAAACATCAGAAAGGTTAAATATCAATGGTTGTGTGTCCACGTTAACAAAACTAACTTGCAAATATTTTGTAGTTAACTCCAGTCCAAAAAAGGGAAACTTGCTGAATGAAAAAGAAAATGATAAGTTGTTCCTACACGAAACATGAAAACAGTGAGACTAGTGTTTGCAACTTAATGGGGAACTGATCCAAATTCAGGCAACCATCTAGAAAACCTGGTCTTATCCTTGTTATATATTAAAAACACTTTGGATGATCTGAACTGCCCCTGGATGACACTTATCACACCTCTTTGTTTTTTTGACAGTATATAACAAAGAAATCTGAAATCGAATGGGATCTTTTTACTACCTCCCTTTTAGTTACGTTTGTAATTAAAATGTATTGATCTATTAATGCCAAGGGACACTGCTAAATGTATTCCGTGCAGAAGTCATACTTTTCTTGAGCTTCTGAAATCTTTTAGATGTGTGTGTGTACTTACATACTGGTATGTGTGCTTTAACTGCTCACTAAAATGAGAGCATATCTAAGAATAACTCACTTCCATTCGATTTATAAATCACATTAATTAATTCTACATCTCCAGCGGTGTAGAGACCAAATTCTAATACAAGCTCTAATTAAAGAAAAGAAAAGGGGGGAAAAAGCCCAAACACTAGAACTGAACAGAGAAGTAACTGTTTAGCCTCAAATTAATGAGGCGCTATACTAAGCAAGAATGTCCATAAATCCCTAATGAGGATTTTAAACACATTAAAACTTCCTAATACAAAGTGTTTGCCTTCCTTTTATCCAATAACAAATAAGCCAATAATTTTCTGCCTCTAACTGATACTATTAACTGTCATGGCATGTTTTATTTGACAAACCCTCCATTCAAATACAGTAAAACCAATTAATTTGCCTGCTGTGAAATGTGTTTCTTGATAGCTTTTATGTGATTTTTCTTCTCAAAGAAATGTAAATAGGAGGTCAACGTAGGTGCCTGATTTTGCTTAAAAATATGCCACAATAGCTATAGCTTGTCTAGTCAGTTTGCATTTCAAATGAATTGAAAGATAACCTCCATTTTCAGGTCATCAATCACATAATGGCCTCCTGATAAGTAAACAGTTACAGATTAATAGTTTTATTACTAGGAAAATGGTCACATATTTGAGATGTGATAGTTGCAAAATTACCACTTTATTCTCTTATAAGTAATGGTTTGCAGTCACACTGCTTAGCCTCTCTGACTTTATCAACCTAGTTACCACCATATCTTCCCATCCAATGTCATTCAAAAAAAATGCACCCTAGATCTTTGTGCTGAGGAAACTGTTCTTTAAAATTGGAGTTCAATCCCAATGCTTTTATCTGAAAACATGACAATATGTTAGCTTTTTGCTGCTGTTGTTGTCGTTGTCAGAAAAATCGATAGAACAAATAAAAGATATTTCTGGGATTTTAAGGTTCCCAAGGGACTTACTTAATAGATGCAATTAGGGTAGAAAGGCAACACCATGTTACCTCTGCCCCACAATTAAGGCATATCTGAATCTCTCAGCTCTCCCAAGGCCGTGTCACTTAGGAAGATCAGTCTGCAAAAAGTACACGCTTGACACCGTGCACTTCATAGAAGTGCTTGCTGCTTTCAGTTTTTGCCCACTATGTGAACTATATTGCATTGTAAATAGAAGGCAAAATAGAGGATAATGCATGGCCCACTATGGTTTATGAGGCCTAACTGAATGCCAATTAATCTTTACAACACATGTACAGTTCCATCAACCCATGTATTGCATCATGGTTACATAGAGACTATGGTTTATTTACCTTAAAATGGAAACACAGAAAGAAAAAAAAAACAAAGGAAAAGGAAATAAATAAAATGGAGATGCATACCACTGCTGATTTTTGACATCAAAGCCCACTTATTTAAATGGCTGCTATAGATTACAACCAGAACAAGGTAATTCATGTATCACACCACTGACAGCTGATTTTCTAACCTCCATCCACTCTCCTGCACGTGCATATTTCTTATTGCAATAAGCAATCAATCTGCAAACTAACTCTGAAGAGATCTGCCAAGTCCTTTTGGCACAAGCAAGGTGTGTTCATGGAAAGCAGGACTATGACAAATCAAAGATCGTGAAAATGCTTTACAACTCTATTAGCAGCAAGCTTAATCTCTGTTCCATACCATACCAGATTGTTCTTTGAGCTGCAATCATTATTATTATCAGTTGAAGTTTCTGCTAGAATGATCTGGCCCTTTGTTACTTGGTTGGAATTTTTTTATATATGTATTTATTTACTTTCAAAGGAATAAGTAAATTAACAAAATCTGTCTTCTCTGCTCTTTAAACAGATTCCTAATTAACAGTTAAGATATTCAGTTGAAGCACTTCTGACAAGTGTCTTAAAGTGATCGTCTCCCTCATCAACAGAAGTAACAACGGCATGCTCTTCTCTAATTCTCAGCTAATAAAAACACAGGCATAAAACACTTAAAAATATTTAAGTGAAAATGTTGTTTTACAGACAGCCAAATACCTGCATACTAATTCTGGGGTGGACTTAAGACTTCCTCGGCCAGGCTCTTTTTCTCCATTATACGTGGGTAAAGCAGATGTAACTCCATTGAAATCAATGGAGAGAGGAGAGCATGAAACTGATGTAAGCTCAATCAGAATCAGAACTGAGCTCCATAATCAAAGTCTGGAGTGAGCTCCAAATTTGCAGAATGCAGCCGTCTGGGATTAATTTGGTTGATAATATCTAAATGAAAACATATTGAGAAATGATTGTTTTAAAAAGATCTGAGATGATCTCTCACAAGAACAACTTTTACATCTATCTCCTAATCGAGACTTTGGATTGGGCTAAAACCACCTGACACCATTTCACTTGCGACCTTTTCAACTGTCAAAGCAGACAGATTTTTATCCTACAAGATTCAAGCCAAAGCCTCAAAGGTGCAGTGCCAGCGCATTAATCCATTTCACTAGACAGTCATTGAAATTATAATTCAAAGTTCAACTTACTTTAGCATTTTCTGCTGAAATATTTTTGGCAGCCCAGGGCAGAAAGTCGAAATCTGGTTTCCAATGGAGACCATTTCCAATGGTTTCTAAATGTTGGCAGTGAAAATTCCTTATTGTCAAAGAGATCAGCAGATGCCGGCTTCCATTAATTTACTTTCTGTGACTGCTGCTCACTTCAGGAAGCCTTTCTTTACCTAAGGATGCTGACCTGCTGCTGGACCCCATCAGAAACAGACAAGAAGAGACACTGATATATTAGGAGACTGGGGACACTTCAGGGAAATTTCCTACAGCAGCATTGGCAGATTCCACTGCCTCCATTTATTCTGACTGATGCCATAAGCAGAAAAACAAGATTTGTAGAGCAGACACATAGCTGGAAACTGCAAAAGCTCCAAACTCAAGATAAATAAACCTACCCATATGTATTACACTATCAAGAGCAATTCAAGAGTCTAAAGAATCAGTCAGAGGCCTTTCCTCTTCCCAAGCAGCTTGTCAGAAAAGCAAAGGGGGCTTTTGGATCTGAAATAACATTACTATTTAAACTAGCCAATTGGCAGCAAATCCTTTGTTATAACTCCTTTGGGTGGCCCAGAGGTCTTTGGGTAAGAAGTCACCAATAAATAATGATGTTTCATTAATTCACTTATCTCCATCTAAGCAAACACCTATGTGTACTTGTAAGACATGTTTCATTAAATCTGACATGTCTTCTTTCTTCATTTTACAGGTGATGCTGGCAAATAAAGCCTGACATCTTGTCCTCATTTCACAAGGGCTCTTTTTTTTAAAATGGCTTCTAACACCTATTATGCAATAACATGCTAGTCTGTTAGCATTTTCAAGATCACAATTTTATCTGCTCTACAAATTATACTCCATCCCTATCTGTTCAAAGTTTCTTAAATCCCGAATGCAGAGATATTAGTCCCTTAATTCAAAACAATGAGAACACCGCCGCAATGACATACGAGCAATGGAGAGAAAATGGAAATATGGAAACAGTGACAACAAGAGGTAAATATTCAGCATGACGTGGGGGGGGGTTAGTCATGGGATTCCCATTAACGTTAATGGGAGCTGAACAGTTATGTCACAACACAATGCAATGAAGGTTTGCCATGAAGACTGCATTATCTAGGTGAGTGCCATGTTTCATTAAGAAGAAGGGATCTAATGTCTCTGTTCGCAGGGACAGACTGTTAATGGAAGCAGAAAAGAGACAAGTATGACGGATCACACACCTCACCTGTAAGAAATGCACCTCGGAAAAATCTGGATTG
This sequence comes from Chelonia mydas, assembly GCF_015237465.2. Taxonomy (NCBI): domain Eukaryota; kingdom Metazoa; phylum Chordata; order Testudines; family Cheloniidae; genus Chelonia; species Chelonia mydas. The sequence continues at coordinate 91,302,284 of NC_057855.1, forward strand.
CAAAATTTCAAAGGGACATCATGAAGTTACTAGTCATCTTCCTACACCCTTAGAAAGCATTTTCTTGGCACTTACTGGTTCTGTCTCCTGAGCTTGGTGTTAAAACCCCTTTCTGCAGCATAACCAGCTTGCTTTGCCTCATACTGGTGTGTGTGCCTGTGCATGTCTGTGCGCCTCTCCCTCCCTCCTTTATTCCTTTTCTTTTTAGATCTTACTGCCCAGGAAGAGCCAATGATCTAGAAACTGTTGCTAACTTTGTTTCCTATGTGCAGCATGAACCTTAAACAGTAGTTCCACATTCATCACTCTTCCTTTGGATTCACGTTTCTGGGCTATTCCCTTCGATCTATAGTTTACCATGCTATATTTGACCCACATATATTACCTTTGATCCAAAGCGCAACTCCTTCTCACATCATCGGCTCAAGGCCCAATAAGTCCTTTATTAGGCAGTATGTAAGGAGACCCAACATTCTTTTTTTTTTAATTTTAAGAACTTTATGATGTAAAATATTACAAAATAACTATGGAACAAGAGAAATGGGAGGCGATTTGGGGCCTATAGGCTGGCTTGGCATAGAATTGTTATGTGACCTCAAGGAAATCACTTGAGTTTTCCGTGTCTTGGTTTCTCCATCTGTAAAATAGAGTGAATAGCATCTATCTACCTTATAGGGGGTTGGGGTGGGTGGAGACTGGGTTTGAGGCTTAATCCATTCAAGTGCTCTAAGACCCTACGATGGAAGGTACTACATAGGAGTGACATGCATCTGTGAGGCTGTACACAAATGGCGATTCCTGACTGGCTGTAAACATCAGTCCTCAGTAAATGGTCTGACCTTTCCCCCCACCTATTATTTCCATTTTATAACTGAAATCAAGCCCGACAGACTGAGCATTGCAGGGGAATAATGGCTGTTTCAGGATGAGTTTGCAGCCTCATGCCCCACATCACACCCAGAAATGCTATGCTGCCATGCCTTTGTTCTTAAATACAAAGGGTCTCCAAGCACCTGTCTGCTGGCTGAACTAACAAGCCTGTGAGCTCCTTGTCAGCGTGCCACTATCATCCAGGGAGGTCTCTTTTTAAAGGCACACATTTTAGTTATGTGGCAGCTAAACACAAAACATGCAGGGTAGCTTAATCTGGAGTTTACACCCTCCAAGCAAAGCAAGATTTGTCATATTAGGCACGTATCTTGACTGCGTGTCAGTGACAGAAACGGAGAAAGCACAAAAAAAGACCAAATTGGGGACAGTCTTCTGTCACATGATCTACTCCCTCCTTTTGATTATAAAGCTGCAGGCAGCAGCCCTATCTTCCTAAGCAGTCCTGGGACTAGGCTAACATAAGAACAGCCATACTGGGTCAGACCAAAAAGGTACGAGGCAGAAGGTTATGATATGAGGTCCATCTCCTCATATCATACCCTTCTGCACAATCAACGCTAGCAAGCCCTGGCAGCCCCACAGTCCTGCACAGGACCTGCAACTCATGGGCCAACCTGAGTTTCCACTGTGAAAGTAAACTGGATGGGGAGTAAACACACCACAAGAAACATACTTCTCCTACTACAACTCATTGATAGTCCTGTCTACTAGCCTGGTCACCTAAGCACAAGAGCGGGAGCCAGGAACTCCTGAGTTCTAGGGCTCCCTCTGACACTTAAGATGTACCCACTCGGCCTTAGCAGTGGGATGCGAGACTCAATTTCCCTTCCACTCACAACTCAGAAGCCAGCTGAACATAAGGACGCTAGAGTCCCCAGAAAGCTAGATGGTCTTATTCCAATGTGAATAAATTAATGCTTGCAAATTACTATTAAATTCCATGAAATGAAATGAAAAGACCCAACTGCCAAATTCTGATTGGCTAATACAAAATAAGTAGCCTTGTTTTAATTGGCTGAAAGGGAAAAGCTGTCATGTCCCGAAGGGCTGACAAGGAGAAACTGTTGGCATAATGATGCCTTCCCAGGTGATGAAGCTCAAAGACTTAATTCCATGTGTCAGTGCAAGATAACACAGTCTCATATGCATATGATCTCATCAGGCCTTCAGGAGACAGGATTTTACTTGTCATTTTCTAATATTAGTTTGGAGACTTTCTTAATATGTTTGAAAAATACACAAACAAGAAAAAGCAGTCTAATCAGCTAGAGACCACTTAAAGGACTAGCCAGTCATTATAATCACAGTGATAGTATTATTAATCCCAGTGTAAAAATAGATAAATGACCAATAGGAATGCCATGTTTTGGGAAAGTATTTGCATTATGCCACTAATATATGCACATCCTTCTGTGTGTCTTGGAGGTGTTCTCACATTTGTATATAGGTTTGTGTTTTATTGATCTGTAATCGTGTGTGTGTGTGTGCGCGTGTGTGTGAAGATGACAGTCAGTCAGTTTACCTAACACCTACCAGCTTGAGGACTCAGCCTCTGAGGCTGAAAAATATCTGTATTGCTTCAGCCACCTTTGCCAAAGTGTCCTCCCCGAACCCTGTCTGTGGTCTCCACCTTTCATATCAACTTCTGTCCAGAGCATCTCTGATGAATTTTTAGTGTCTGCCCTCCAGCCCCCCTGGCTTCTATAAAAAGAGAACACCCATTCTCTCTCCCATTCTAGAGCTTCTTGGCTACTCAAAAGGAGAGTGATTCTCTGCTACTTTACCACTTCCTCGTTCTCTTGGGTTCTGCAAATCGGCTAAGGTGAAAGGGACATCTTTGCTTCACCCACCCGCATCTCTCCCCCTACTTGGGATGTCTCTGTTAATCTACCTCCATCCCTCCCCAAGACGCTGTTGTTTAAGTTCTCCTCCCCAATGAGTAGCCCAAATCATGCCTCTCCTGTTGTCAGTTTCATGGCTGCCCACAGGGTTCTGAACAGGGTAGTGAAAACTGACAGAGACTCTGGTTAATTGTCATTCTGCTATAGCTTGGGGTATCTGCAGGCACGCAGGCTCAGAGCTGAGCATCTGCAGGCAGGAAGGGAGCTGTGCATCAGTTCACACTAAGTTCATGTACCGAAGGTTTTCTTCACAACCATAAAGACTTGGGCCCTATTCTCAGTTACGCTAAGGCATTCTGACAGCTTGAAGGGGGCTTACTGGTGGTAAAAACTCCCTCCTGAGAACACTGCTAGTGCGGGAGTGTCCCTGGCCAGTGTAGGGCCCAGCCCTCCTCCCAGCATGGCATTGGGAGCATGGTTGGAGGGCTCACAATTCAAACCAACTAGGCCCCTGGCCAGTCCCGCAACATGGGGAGCACAAAGGTGGCTTAAAGCCTGCTATGTCCTGCTAGGACCCAAATGTGGAACCAGAGCAACTGACAACTGGGCCTTTTTTTTTCCCCCCCAAAAACATGCAAGCTTAGCTTCTGCAGTGCTTGATGGCACTCACACAGGAAAGCTCCCTATCCCCCGCCAGGCAAGTAGAATTTTCAAGCCCTAGGTAGACTGATATGTCCTTTTGTGTATAATGTCTTTATATATATATATATATATATATATATATATATATATATATATATATATATATATACACACACACCGTATATATATATATATATATATATATATATAAACACTTATATCCCTTACACATCCAAACTGATAATAAATTATTCCCATAACTGATATTACTCTAAGAAAACAATCAGGATGCACATAAAGGCACAAGATATAAAATAGGATGTAAATCAGTATTTAAAAAAACAAGTAAAAATGAAGCTGTTTACTCCTAGAGGATCTACACTGCTCTAACATTACAGCAATAGCCTCCAGGAGTGAATTTGCTGCAGGAAGTAACTGAGAGCAGTTCAGCAGATGAAACAAAGAGGACCTAATTACCATGCGAAGCACAACATCCTTCAGATGTGATGAGAAACGTGACTGCATGAAAAACTGGTCCTGGGGAAATTTCAAAATATGACCACCCAAGCATAAAAGAAGAGAGTGGTGAAAACCAGGAAAACTGAAATACAAAGCTACAGCTTTTCTATGCATAGAATGTTAGTTTAAACATACACACAGAGATTGATACATATATATATATGTGTATATATATATATATATATAAAAGAAATAGAGAGAACTGTTTGTGTATTGAAAGGTATAGATATATATATAATCTTTCAACAGACACAGTTCTGTATTAATAAAATTTTGCAGAAATTACGGGTACTTTTTTCCATCAAGCTTCTTAAAGAATGAATAAACAAACCCTTAACTGGCCATCCTGAAAATTCAGAGCAAAATCTTTCATCTTTATCATGCTTGGTCATTTAATATTCATCTCTGCCTACAATTCTACAGATTGAATGTAAATATTTTACGAATTACAGGGTGCAAATTGTTTGTTTTTTTTAAGATAAGGAACACACTAGATATACATTGAAATTTTCTTAGGGTGACAGGTTGGGGAAGACTCTGGGCTTGATTCACCTTTGTAGGTGCAGGAGGCAAGAAATCTGTGATGATGCTCAAGCAGGGATTCAGTCTATGGTGGAGGTAATGCCCTGGTAACCCTGCCACTCTCCTCCAGGATAGGGCTGGCTTTATCCATGGCTAGGACTCCCTAACAGCCCCTTCCACATTTCCAGTAAAGGCTTCCCAGGAGATGTGTTGATCCCTCCACAGCTAGCCTCACCCACTTTATCGAACAGAGATTGCAGGATGCTCATACCACTGTCTGCTGCAACAGATGGATTTGCCACCACCAGGGCAGCAGTCTGCATTCCACCAGTGAAGTAAATCAGGACCACTGGCCGCACACTGCATACACCAAAGATGCGTTGAGGTACTACGTTCAGAAGCGTACATGCAGATTTCTGAGAAACACACGTCATATTGTCTCGTAAATTTGATTGACCCATGCAACGTATTGGCCTGACGAGATTACAACTGCTAAATTTTGGCATCCCCTTGGCACCTTTTTGGCTAGTGAACCTGACCAAAATAGATGTAAATGTATGCATGTATTCCCCAGGACTGGGGGGGACGGGGAGGGGAAGCTAATGATGTATCTTTAAAGTGTTCTGTTATGCTGCTTAAACTGTGCAAGAACTGAGAAATGGAGTTTGCAAATTCCTCTGAACAGATCAATACTGCTCTCCAGCTCAAGATTCCCTTTATGGATGACAGTCACTCACTGCAGCGATTAGAGATTCTACATCTTTTAATCACTACGAACATGACAACTACACCTTATCTAAAGCTCTGTGATTTACAGGAATTGATGCCGTATTGTAAAGGGGGTTAGTGGCATGAGGGCTCTGGGGTGTAACCCAAATAACGTGAATTTAAAGTCTTATTGCGGTTGTAACTTAACCTGACCAAGAAAATAGGAAATTAGAGTGCCGTGCTGATTTTAACCCACCCAACAGCCTTCCTGGGCTCTTTCTGCCCTGATTCCCTCTGATCTCTCCTTCCTCTGGGTGTATTCTCCAGTCTCTGCAACAAGCCGTACCACAAGGAAATTGAATGCAGAGGAGGCTACTGAACCTAAAAAGAGGAGGGACATACGAGGAGGCAGGAAAGGATTGTCACATGTATATACTGACAGCTAAGCCCCCTAAGAAGGCAGCATTGGGCATAACATCCTTCTCCTCTTGCCCTATATTAGTTCTTGCTAATGTGAAAGGGGGTGGGGGGCAGCAGTTTGGAAGGCAACGGCCTCATTTGAATTGTCTGGATAGTTAGCAGTTTGTTACAGCTGATAGTTTGCAAAAGCGTCTTCCTTTTTATTCAGTAGAAAACAATATTTCAAGCTCTGGAAGTGAGAGGTAGTGTCAGCTAGTGGATGGGAATGAGAGGAGCTGGGGTCCAGGGAGTCCTGCATTCTGGCTGCGTCACTGACTCAGTGAGTAGCTTTGCAAAAATCACATCAACTCTTTTATTTCTAAGTGTTGTTATAACATGTCTGAGACCAAATTCTGCCCCATGCTAACCTCTCTTGGGTCACTGGATTTACGCTGGGTATAACTCAGGGCAGAACTTGGCCTGTTATTTGTAGGGAGGTGTGAACTAGTTCAGGTTAGTAAAAACTGACCTGAATCATTGCCCAAATATTGGATGATCCAGTAATGAACATTTATTGGGGACCAGAAAAGGTTGGCTGGCTTCTCTGTATGGACCAGTGCGGGGGGAGGGATAGCTCAGTGGTTTGAGCATTGGCCTGCTAAACCCAGGGTTGTGAATTCAGTCCTTGAGGGGGCCATTTAGGGATTTGGGGCAAAAATTGGGGATTGGTCCTGCTTTGAGCAGGGGGTTGGACTAGATGCTGATACTCCAATCCTGATATTCTATGATTCTATGACCAGAGCATGCCCTGGCATGGTGATGTCTGTCTAAGGTCCACAAACTTCCCCTTGCAGAATTTCCTCTGGACTCTATGATTCTATGATTCTTCCATCCCATAGGAGGAAGGGTTTGGTCCTTGCAGAAGAAAACAGAAGCCCAGTCCATAAACTCCACAAGTACCCTGGAATCTCAGTGATGAGTCCATCCCTCCACGTGAAAGCTCTGTGTCCACACAATAGTTCTGGCCTCAGTGAGGAGCTACATTTCCAGGGACTCCCCTGGCACATTGATGGGGGATGCCCAGAGATGTAATATTGGGAATAGGAGGGGAATGGTGTTGGTCCCTGTCCCCTCTGGTCATCCCTTGATATGCTCACTACCTATCTCTGTCCCCATCATGGGTCTCCAAGCCTGTGAAGCACCATACCCAGGTCCAGGAGAAGGCAGGTCTGTTGCTGAGGCAGTAGCTGACTCCCCACTTTTCTGCATGGGAAGAGATCCCTATTTTTCTATGCCACCTGGAGCATTTGGCTTCTCTGCCCTCTTAGCTCTTCTAGTTGGGGGTTTAAAAATCCTGGCCCTATTTTTTCTCTTCAGATGTCCCTGTTTATAGCTTTGGAATGTTGGCAAATATGCCTCTGGCACCAGATCCAGCACACCTCACATTCATCCAGGCAGCAGGCAGGCCTGCCACAGCCTCAAGCAGTTCTTTAAATACAAATAATCGGCCCAAAGAGACCAATGCTCATTTGTGACGCGGGGCAGTGAGGTGCTGCCAGAGAGAAGGGGTAAAACCAAACCTGGGGGAGAGGGGTAAAGGGAAGATCACTGTTGAGGGGGAGGAACTAATACCTGACCAAGAAATGAACGAGGCAGAAATGATGAGCCAGGATAGTAACTATGGGCTTGATGCAGAGATCACCGAGTGAAACCCTATGGTCTGTGTTATGCTGGTCAGACTTGATGACCGTGGTCTTGTCTGGCCTTACAATCGATTGATCTATAACTGTGGAAGAGGGAAGTGGGGTTCTAACTGGGCAGAACCCAATGCCCTTGTGGGGAAGAACAGGGTTTGTTGTTACTGGAGATTGCCTATGCCTCCATGGTGCAAGATACCTGGAAAGAGACCTGCATGCTTCCTCCATTGCTCAAGATGTTATACCTTGATATTGACAATCTAGCCAGCAATCAGCTAGTTTGGGGGCTTCTCCTTGTGGGTAAGGTTACTGTGGTGAGGTAACTCACTGCACACAGCTGCCTCAGAGCTCCTTGACCCGGTCAGACTGGGTGTGGAACTGGCTTTGTTGCACTGGTTGATGGGCTCAGCCTAGTGAGGGACCACACGAGTTGACTGGCCTGTATATTTAGCTTAGTAACACTTAGAGAGTTGGCAGGGTGCTCAGAGCGGGTGTGTGGGCGCTGCTTATTGTTCTATATCCAAAGCCAATAAATAGACCACATCTTTTTAAAAATAGACATTTTGTTTCTCTGAAGCCCCGAAGACCACACGGCCTATTGAGTTGCACTTGTAGAATAAGTGCTATCGAGTCACTGCTGCATGAATGGCACAAGTGCTGCTACAGTGCTTTGGCAGACTCATTTCAAGGGCTGTTGTGTTACGGGGATGCTTTTCTGTTTGCTATCACAACCCTACGTCGCTGCAGTTTGACTAAAAAAACCAGGTACGCCCTCCACAGTATGCTGCGACCTGATGGATTAGCATACTCTCCCCTTCTGTCATCTCTGTGCTCTATTGTCAAGTACCAATAGCGTCTCTAGGCAAAGATTTAGGAAACTTGGTTTTGGCAGATGCTGTATCCTTTCCAACACAGACGTTCTGCTTCTTTATATAGCGCCCCAGAAAAACCAACGGTTGCTATTACAGTAAAACAGTGCTGGTTTTAATTACAGTATTACTGATGTTTCTTCCTATTAGAGTTTCTTTTCTCACTGGTTCTTTTGTATATTTATTTACTCAAAACATAATATTGGAACTCAGAGGCAGCGTGGTGTTTTCACTGAGCCGCTGTTCTCTTTTCAGCCTGTTTTACAGCTTGGTTGACAAAGGCAGAGTTGATCACATAACTTGTCCATGCTCAGTTCTCGACTCAGACCTCGGAACCCACTCTTAAAGGGAGTTGCTCTTGTTACTTTCCGTGGGTTAACTCTCCCACAGCAATCTCAAGGCTCCCAATCCAAAGCCCATGGAAGTCAGACCTAGCCCAAAGGATATTTACCACTATTCCTGATAATCAGTAGGCCGTGTTAGAAAACTCAGGTGGATATTTTAGTGCAACCAGGCAGGGGCGCTGGAACAATTTGTATAGTGGGGGTGCTGAGAGATATTGAAGCAAACTGTAAATCCCATCAATAATGGTACCCACTTGAAAGTAGGGGGTGCTGCAGCACCCTCCGAATCCCTAGTTCCAGCACCTATGCTTTGTCTTCAAGGAGATGCCCAGACTTAAAACTTAGTAAGACAACAAAATTACTATCTGTGCTGTCCTTCCTGGTCAGTTCGCTGATTGGTGCCAGAGGGGGAATTGCAGCTGCCTTCCCACAGCCCCAGCCAGGGGGTGAAGAAACAATTAAATGTTCCTATACAGTCAGTCAATTAACCTTCAAGGACACAGTGACTCATATATTAAAAGGGAAAAGTGACTGTGTCAACCTAAATAGGAAAATACACAGCTGTGAAAAGCACACTGTACTTCACAGGTGACAACAGCAACAGAACACCACCACAAGATATCAGCTAATCACACTAATAGTGTCAGTGACCCATTAGGCAACTAGGCATATTTTTAGGAGCCTCCTAGTATCAGGTTGTAGCCTTTTAATACTTGAGACAAGCCATCGGAAAATAAAGAAGAAGCTGGATGATTCATCCTAGACACAGTGATCTCATACAGCTTGAGAACATGCCCTCTAAATTACTAGGATTATCACTATCATTTGTTGAGATTAAACCTGAAAGTCATCCATTTGCTTTGTTTTGGACCACTCCAATGGAGTGTGTAGAGGAGTAAAAAGAAGCCTTAAGGGAAGCAAGGACACTGAAGGTTTGACTCATGTTTCGACTGGATTCCCTACAGACTGTGCCTCTAGATTAGGATACTCATTGTATACTCAGACATAAAACTGGTTGCTCAGAACAAACCAGGCCACCATATAATTTAGGCTATTCTCTGAAACACTTCCTCTGCAAATGACATCCTGTGGCCAACCATAGAAATAGTGTGAAACACTGGTTTCATTCCTAGGATAGAGGGAAAGCCTGAAGGCATGGTAGTTCCAATATCGCAGACACGTAGGATGGAGGCATCTACAGACAGAAGGACTAGAGAGGACATGTGGTTTTCTCCAGGCTGGTCAGAGAAAGCGGTGGAATCAGACATTGAATCCAGCGGGCAGAATCTCAGCTGGTCATAGCTCCATTGACTTCAGGATCTTCCCCCAGGAGTCCTGCATTCCAGTCCTCTGCTCTTACTGTTTGAGATCAATGTCACTTACAGGTTAGACTTTTTTTGTTGTTGTTGCCAGACTCAGATTGCTTCTTTGTATACCCCTGAGATCAAATCAATTGCTTTCCACTCCAACCACCTGACCAAAGTAATTCTAAAGGGACAGAAAGCAGAAACTCAGATAAAAGAAAGGACAACATTTTTCATTGTTATCTGTTTGTTGAACATGATAAAAAAGGAATGAAGGCTGAAATAAGGATCATTCTTAATAATTCAGGTTTACTTAAGAGCAATGATTTTAAATGCTCCCTTTGTCTTGGTTTATGAGATTGGGGAGATGAGTTTAGATGGAAGATGAACCTGCAAGTCTCCACAACAAGAGCACTTATCACAGAAACCCCACTTCCCTGATAATATCTAGGAAAACTATTATTTTGGAACATGATTGCATTTTTCAGCTACCTCAATACCATTTTTACTGTTCTGCTGCATGAAAAATCACCTAACCTGTTGGAATGAATTTCTTGACCCACACATAGCCACATTAAAGGGTGTAATTTAATGCAATCTAACTAAATTAGCACCAATTAGACAGGCTAAATTAAAGGGCATGTCACTAATAAATTTTATGCTAAACATATTACTGATAATAAGCTCACTAAAAATTGCATAATGAAATAAAGTATTCTTTTTAACACTATTCTGTCTAAATATGAATATATAAAAGTCATGAAGTAATGAGATACAGTATGCTAATTCCCAGCTGGCTTTCAGGATGACATCACAGCAATATGCTAATGCAGTGATCAGTGTGGTGTTTAAAAACAACAGACCAAATCCTGCAGTCGATCACAGACTCAGGTCAAATTCCTCTTGAAGTCCATGGCCCTGATCCTGCAAACACTTATGCACATGGGTAGTTCCTCTGAACTCAGTGAACTTGCTCATACACATACATTTATCCTCCTGCCACAGCGTTTGCTTAGGGAGCTATGCTTGAGGACTGCAGGATGAGACCTGACTCGCACTAAAGTCATTTTAGAATGTTTTCATTGAAGTCTTTTTCTAAGGAATATTTTTAAAACACTAATTTACAAAAATAATTACTGAACCGACAGTGTGTGACATTTTATATACCCTTCGTAAGCGTCACTTGCAGAAGTATCCCATGCATTGAAAGACTTAAGGGCTGATGTCCGTATCCATATGTATTCATACCTTTAAAATGTTTGGGTTGATGGAAAGTTGGTGACTTGGGCCAGAGCTTATTTTTCAAGAACCAGTTGGTCTAATAATTGCTACATATGGTTGTCCGCATACTAAGTGTGCCCAGTAAGCACTGGGAAGACTTTGGAAAGGTGCAAATGAGCCATCTGTGATTCCCTGATCCTGGGATTACTTCTCATCCTCAAAGTCGCTCAGAAAACATGCTGGATGCCAATGGCTCCCAAGGGCTGTTCTGGCAGCCAGGGACTGTCAGAGCACAGGGCTTCTGGCTACTCCCCCAGCACTGGGGGCTGGAGGCAACATAAAGCCACCATGCTGGCTCTATGCCACCCAGTGAATGCCCCACACCAGTCCTCGGCTGGATAGATCAGCGGGGTTTATCACCCCTTGGCACCAGAAGCCTGGCACAAAGAGGTCAAGAAGTCTGGTGGAGAATCTGGAGCCATCTCTCCAATTATCTATCAGATATTGGCAAATAAAGTAAATGGTTATAGGTGGAATGATAGCAACATCTCTATTAAGATTGACTAACAAGTCCTCAATGATAAGAAGACTGTGCTTTGTTAGCACCTTTTCCTGCATTCAAACATTAATTAGGGTCCTCATTCACATAAATAATCCTTACACAGGTAGTCTCACTGAATTGAACAAACGTATGTGTTTAAGTAACTGTTAGCAGGAGCATGCCCGTAGCTCACAATTCCCCTCCTTCACCCCATCTAAAAGACAAAAAATACTTCTCTCAGCAAGAATGCAGCCACTGTTTTAACAGGGCAGAGCATAAGAACACAAGAATGGTCCTACTGGGTCAGACCAAGGATCCATCTAGCCCAGTGTCCTGTCTTCTGACAGTCGCCAGTGCCAGGCGCCCCAGAGGGAATGAACAGAACAGGGAATCATCAAGTGATCCATCCATTCCCAGCTTCTGGCAAACAGAGGCTAGGGACACCATCCCTGCCCATCCTGGCTAATAGCCATTGATGGACCTATCCTCCATGAATGTATCTAGTTCTTTTCTGAACCCTGTTATGGTCTTGGCCTTCACAACATCCTCTGGCAAGGAGTTCCACAGGTGGACTGTGCGTTGTGTGTTTTAAACCTGCTGCCTATTAAAACAAATAAAAGGGCAATTCTGAACACCAGTTGAAGGTCCTAATCCTGCAATGTTCTCCACTAGCTTTGCCTCTTGCATCCTTGCAAAGTTCCAATGGTAATTTTAATTGACCTCAGTTCCATTCTGTACAGGTGCAGGGATCTGCACTATGGGATCCTGATGCAAGTTTGGGGCTTACTTCAGAAAGAAGGGCATGATGTCCAATTGAAACTACAAAGGGAATTTAGGTAGGCCAGATGTAACCATCTGAACTAGAAACTGACCAGGCTGTTGGAGTTGACACTCATGCTCTTAAGAAAAGTGCCAGAGGAGAGTTTACACAGTTCTACAGCTCATCAGAAAGGTGCAGGATACAGAATGCAATTTTTAATAAATACATATACACCCCACCCCACCCCCCCAAAAATGGAAAGGATTTCCTGGAATCCTTCCAAGCCATAAAATAATAACATAATTATTGTAGCGTACATTAAAAATCCTCTTTAAAAGTGCTAAGTGAATGTGCAAACTAGGCCCTTTCTGCTTTCATATCTCAGCTGTTCAAAACTGTTTTCAAAATATCTACATCAACCATATTATGTCTAAAACAACACGCCAGTTTCTTTTAATCAAAGCCACCTTTTCTTTTTACTTGTACGACAGCAACTTGGCACCTGAAATTTGTAAACTTCTGTACATGCATATTTTTCTGCTTGAATAATAGAAAAATAGCTGAGCCAACCTGGTGTGCAATTTGGGAAAATATGTTGACTTTTACTAAGGAAAAAAAAAAAAGGTAGATGCCAATTTTTTTTTTTTTTTTGGAATAATCAAGTTCTAAATTCCAGAGTTGAAGCATTTTGTCACTTTCACTCTGAGCCAGATCCTCAGCTGGTATACATTGGCTTAGCTTTATTGATTTCAATGGAGCTTTGCTGATTTAAAGCATCTGAGGATTTGGCCCCGTATTTCAAAGAGCCCTAAACGCATCAATATCATTCTGTAACACTGTCTGTGGCTGCACACCATGCTGCACAGAGCCCAGGAATCAAACTTGCCAGTCAGCTCAGTGTTCTTCATAAATCTAAGGCAGCCTTCTAAATACACTTCTTCAATTTAATTTCAAAAACAATACATGATTGATTTATTCTTTTAAAAAATTATCAGTTTGGTTCATTAACCTATAACTGTACAAAAGCAGGAGTCAATTACATTGCCACATCAGATGTGTGTAAAGATAATTACCCTGAAAAGAAGATGTAAAGATGTCCATAAAGGCAGTGAAATGTGACCTATTAAATCGAGCTGTAGCCTATTATGGGTCAAAAAACACATTTGTAGGGCCAACAGTCTCTTGGCTATGGCCAATCTAGCATGAATTCTGCAGGTGTCTTTTTAAATCCGTCCTTTTGGTTTCTGTTTTTACACTCTCCCTCTTTATCTTACCTATGCGCACACCAAGCGGTTACATCCAAAATGACATTTCAGAATAAAGACAATACACCACATCACAGATAAAACAGCATATAGGGCAGAGAGTGAGCAACAGAAGAATCTACACAGAATGATGCATCCATTCTACTTTCCTGAGTATTGCACAATGGATCAGACTATCCCCTTACATAGAGATCCAGATCCTCTGCTTCACTGAAGTCTATGGATCAGCACAGGATTTAGCCCAGTTATTTAGCTTTACGTTGTAACAGGGGTCTTGAGAAATCACAGAATATCAGAGTTGGAAGGGACACCATCTAGTCCAACCCCCTGCTCAAAGCAGGACCAATCCCCATTTTTTTTTTTTTGCCCCAGAGTCCTAAACGGCCCCCTCAAGGATTGAACTCACAACCCTGGGTTTAACAGGCCAATGCTCAAACCACTGAGCTGTCCCTCCCCCCTTGTATGTTTACTTTTACTGGAAGTTGAATACGGTCTTGCTGACGAACTGGTCTGTGAAGCTAGCCAATACTAACTCTAGTGTGTAAACAGGAGCTAAATTAGAAATTCTGAGTAACTGCCTGTGATTGATCAAAGCCACTTTACTTTTCAGTAAGTAGCGCTAATATTTGGAGAACCTCATTTAACTGATTTCAATTATCTTTTTTCCTTTGTCTACACCCACTGAAAGAAATGGGTTGAAATAATCATGCTTTATGTGGCATGTTACAATGCATGGCTATTATTTTGCATTTTCAAAATGCTTCATGCAATTTTCTTCTCACTGGGCCTGAGCCTGCTTTCACTTGTAACTCCTGATTTGCAGTAGGAATTGAACTGCTGCAGTCAATGGAGCTATACAGAGGCAATCCCAACGTGAATGAGACCAGTATTAGATTCACAAATATAAAGAAAAGCTTTGCATTACCATTATGCGTTTATAATGGGGTGTTTAGAACTGACACAAAAACACCTAAAGCTTGTAAGTGACTTCACTGGAGATTGTAATAAGATTATTATGCATTTATGACTCATTGAGCCAAATTTTCTGTGGGCATAAACAAACATAGCTCCATTCACTTTAATGGAGCTATGCCAAATTGTGCTCAATTTAAGTCACTGGAGTTACGCTGGTGTAACAGCCATGTAAGGAGGAAGAGAATCAGGTCCACGGTATTAAATTTTATCTTTCAATGCATGTATGGTGTCAAAACATGATTTAACCAGGTTATCTGTAGGGAGGAAAAGACAATACAATGTTTAATAAATGAAGCTTTGAATAGTGACTTTCAACTCTGAGTGTAAAAGGTATTACAAGTGATGCTACCAGTACACCTCTCTCCTCCTCTGAGCTCTTGTATTTTTATGCTTATTGATAATACTTCATACTCCTTTATATCCTTCACACTGCCCTTTAACTGTTCTAAAACAAAATATGTAGATGGCTACTGATGTTACAATCTTCTGACTGAATCTGAATTCAAACCAAGGTTAGCTACAGTACTGTGTGCATCAGGTATAGGAGTGCACAGCTCACATTTGGGGGATTCACATCATCTATCACTTTTGCTTGTTTTGAATGAACCAGTATGTTGCTTGCTTCAAAAGAAATGGAGATGCCTCCTGCCCAGTGCAGGGGAAATTTAAAGTATTGCTCAGTAACATAAAATCACTCTGCAGTGGTATATGTGGAGATAAATTGCTTACCTGTCTGCCTTCATTTGTAAGACATCAGGTGCCATGCTAGACATTGTTCCTAATTATCCCAGAGGTGCATCCGATGAAGTGAGCTGTAGCTCACGAAAGCTTATGCTCAAATAAATTGGTTAGTCGCTAAGGTGCCACAAGTACTCCTTTTCTTTTTACTAACTAAATCGACAAACAATCATTTTTTCCAAGGAAACACAATAATTTATGTAACTGATAAAACATTCATAAATGTAGTACTGGTCAATGAATCATATATTGTTTCTATTCTTTCTATTTCTATCTTTAAGTAAAATATATATTTATTTTAGCCACTGCAATGAAAACACTGCTCTCTCCACTCCTTCTTTCTCTTAATGTATTTTGGAGAAGCAATAGGGTTCAGGATCTTCTCCTACATACATCTTCCCCCATCCCTTAAAGGATTTATTCCTTTTGTTCCACAAAACAATGGGTAGCATCCAAGCAGAAGTAACTTTTCTTAAAGGAATTCTGATTGTTCTAATTTTTATATACTTTGATTTGACTCAAGAACAACACGTTGTTGCCAGCCTTCATGATTTCACCCTGAATACTGCAATAGTTGGTGTTTTACTTAATGAGCAGCTCCCGAAGTCAGGTGATTGCATGAGAATCTCAGCTTTTGCTTTTAAAAAAAAATGCTAAGATTCTAGCCCTTGTGGTGGTGGAGAAAATCTTGAAACGGTGAACCCTAAAGGCTCAAGAGACAAGAAGGGAAATCAGAAGACCCTAAATGTATAATTTTAAAGCCAATATCATGATTTCTTTCATAGTTTTGGAACGCTCGGGATTGGCAATCCTGTAACTATATTCGCAAATTCTAAAAAATCCAACATAGAAGGAAAGAGTATCTTCGTTTTAAACCTGCCTTAATTCATAGGATGGGCATGGGGTGTAGGACTTATTGGAACCCTCGGCATAATTAATTAATAGTGTGAAACAAAGAGGGATTGGTTTGAATATTATTTTCCAAACCATGGCATTACATGTATAGGGCCAAAGTTAAAGAAATGGCCTCTGGATTTGGGCTTGCCCAGGTGCACTGCTTTGTACTCATGAATCAGGTAAGTTAACTATCTGATGCTCCAGCTACACCCCTTTCACCAGCCACACCTTCCAGCATGCTCCCTACACTGGTGGGGGAAGTCCATGAAAGGATAGCATAGAGCGGGCTATACTTGTTCTACGTCACCTGGAGAAATGCACAGCTTTTCCTCATTTAGGTCAAACTTATTGCCTCTTTGCACTGCTGGAGCAGCACAAAGGGACTGGAGTGGGCCCAAGAGGTGGCCCTTTGCATCTGATTATTCTCGGACTGGTTTTACAGTAGTGTAACTCCTTGCACTTCAACAGCAATGCTTCCAATTTACACTGGGATCCATAAGGGCTGGGAGCATGCTTCCCAGCGAAAGTAGACAGACAAAGTAGCTCTGCTCCAGCTTGCACACAGAAATAGCAGTGTTGCAAGGGGTAGCCTGGATGGCAGCTCGGGCTAGCTGCCTAAGTACAAATTTGCCTGTGCTAGCCCGGCTAGGCTGCTATTTTTAGCGTGCAAGCCGGATCAGCTCTAGTGTGTCTGTCTAACTGTGTTGGGAAGCACGCTTCCAGTTGCAGTGTAGACTTACCCTTAGTGGAGAATCAAGCCCTTAGGGTATAATATTGTGTCTGCTTCTCGGGCAGAACACCCAGTGACACCATTGGCTTATCTACGGACCAACACCTGGATCTTCCAATTTTAGTGTATCAATTTTTTAGCTACATAACTAGCTCATAAAAATTCCTCTGCGACTTGGCCAATATTTATTAAGTAACGTATAGTTCTGATCCCTTAAAATTCCACTTGTCCTGCAAAAGGTTGTCCCTGTAAGGTGAATTCTACTGAAAACAAAGAGTCAGATCCTTAACCAGAAGTCAGTTGGGTTACTTCTATTAACTTCAATGGGGCTATGCCAATTTACCCTAGCTGAAGTCATGGTTTGAGTCCTATAAAGAATTACTGCCTTATAAAAGGAGAGGTTGACTTTTAAATTTCCCCTAAATAAGACAGTGCTAATGTCCATAGAGATACTAGTGCCAAGAATCAGATATCTCAGCTCCGTGCCGTACCTCATTCAAAAATCTATTAACATAATCCCTAATTTGATTTGCAAAATACTGCAACACAGATCCATATAATTTTGCCTAAAGGGATACAGCCAGGATTGTTGGATATTAAATTAACCTGATATTTGTACTATACTAGTGATTTTTTCATTTGCGACCCCTAAAAAATTTCGAACGGAGGGGTGGATCCCTTTGGAAATCTTAGACAATGTGTGTGGACCCTGGGGATCTATGGACAACAGCCTGAAAACCACTGTCCTTTACTACAAGTAGAAAATTTTGTACATTCACACCAGTTTACTATGCAGTAATTTACCATGCAGTGCATGCATAGTGAATCTGGGCAGGTGTGGAAAGGGGTGTTTTGGTTTTAAAATCTAGCTCTGTAGCCATGATTGGTTAAAAAACCCTCCATAATTGGTTAGAATCCTTCCCAAAATCTCAAAATATGGGACCTGGCAAGGTTAATTTAAAGAGCCAACAGCCTTGAGAGTCTCTTTTGAAGGAAAAATAGGAACTCAATGGACCACTTTGCCCAATGAGCTCTTTTACCTGAGTAAGAATATATCAATAGTGTCATTCTTTAACGTAACGAGGCTTGTGATTTAGCACATTTCAATGTGCATTTTTAAGAGCATTATGTCTTTGTCTGTACACATTTTGAAATATGCCTTATTACTTACCAAGTCATCCAATATTACTCAGACCTCTGCTAATGGACTCTATCATAGGATGACATTTTGTAATAATCTTGGCCCAGATTGTTTGCTACGATGAGCTTCCCATAGGACAGGAGAGGGCAAGGAGCTGGGCTACATCTCCCTAATTCTCCAGTCAGATCTGTGCTGCCTCACGGCTGCTCTAACATCCACTAACTGGCTACAGTACCTAAGTGACCATACGCCAGGTGACGTTAGCCAATGCACAACTCTCTTTGGTCAGAACCCCTGCATACCCTTGTCCTGGGGCCAACTATATACAGAACGGGGATAAGTCAGGGTCAGTTACACCAGCTCTGTGAGCTGAGAGCTTCCGCGTGCAGAGGGAATTCTTAGCTGGGAAGGACCAGCTGCTTTCCAGCCCTCTGTGCTGTGTACGTAGCGCAAAGAGTCTGGGATGCAAACCAGAATCTGGCCCTTTGTGTCAAAATGACTACATTTATATGTTGGATTTTCTAGGTTCTTAGCAAATGAGTTTGTCAGCAAGGGTGACATTCCCATTGTACAAAGAGCCTGCACTTGACCATGCTTCAGCTCAGTCCTACTGAAGCTGTATTTTGAAGGTTGAGGTGAGGTATGCATGGTGCATAGACTTTGTGCAGACCTTCTTGAACAAACTATCCTTGTGCCATCAATTCCAGTCAGTTCTAGGAGGCTGGTTTCTTTTCCACAGCACTGTGGATTTTACAGTCTGGATTTTCAGTCTTGCTCAGAGTTCAATATGCACGCACACATGCACTTGAGTATCTTTACATTGTTGACTTAAAAGTGGGTGCTTACAAGAATAAAGCCATGTACTAATATAAGTGTTTGTGGGACTGGGCCCGTAGAGAGATGCTGGAGTTCAGGTTTAGTAGCAATGCAGGTTGTTTTTGTTACATCTAACCTGAAAACTCACTTCTGCATTCAGAGCTGGGGGTAGTCTGTTGTCATGTTAAAAAAAATTATAATGCTGGGATGTTCACATGGAGGTAGCTTTTTAAATCACAGTTGTGCACTCTTCCATGATGTAATTTTCTCAAATAAATTTCCTTTTCTTGAAGCAGGTAAAAATACACAGCGCTCTCCTATCTATATATCTTTTAATCGACTGCAGTCATTTAACCTAGACCCTGTAACCAGATTAATAATAGAAAATGTGTCATAACAATTCCTTACGACAGGATGAATTATCATTATTGTTTTGGCATTGAAATTCCTTTCTGTTACCTCAAATTACCCTTCTTTTCAACAGTACACAATACATGAATCACTTCCATAATCCTACATGTTAGTAAAAATCACATCCCAGTACAACAGAAGCATCTGACAAGCTGCATTCTGACAGCACGCTAAACTATCACATTGGTGAAATCCCAGAGACCCTCAGGATCTTTCTCTTTCTTCTTTTTTCATTAATAGAAGTTACAAGTGAAAACCAAAGGAGGAACTGCTCAGTGTCTGTGAGAATCCAACCAAAAACAAGCTACACTTCCACTTCCCAGCTCTCCCCTTATCCTTACCATTACGGAAATGGCGTCTCTAATTCTACAAGGGAGCTAGACAGACAGATACCATGAGATTTCAATCCACAGTTCTTTTGAAATAGCATGATCTAAACATCTGGATTTTGTGCAGACAGGCGAGATAATCTGGCTATTTCCAAAGTTATCGACGTGTGTGTCTATAACAGGCCCCGATTCTCTGCTGATGTAAAGCTCCACTGAAGGCATTAGTGTTCTGTTGATTTACACCAGCTGGTGATCTTGCTCTCTGTTTTTTTCAGTGCCTTACTTACTTGGCAAGTATACAGGAGAGGAAGGTATGGTCTAGTAGACAGCACAACTGAGAACCAAGTTGCTAGGAACACCTGACATTGAATTCTTGGTCTGATATTGTCCACAATCCTTTGTGGTTGTAGGCAAGATCTTTCTGCAGCAGTCTCCCCAAAAAAGGGTTGACTACTAAATATTTCCTTCCCAAGGGTACAGGAGGAACTACTCCTGAGCATGCTGAAGCCAATGGCAAAGCTCCTGTTGACTTCTATGCTGCAGAATTAGGCCAAGGGAGAGGATTAATTCATGTGTGTAAAACATTTTGAAGACAGGTATCCTATCAATACTAACAAGCCCATCATTGAGCCCTGCACATGCATTAGATGAGTGCAATCCAGCAAGGTATCAGTCAAAGAGAGTAGAGGGCACTCAGCACTTCACGGGATCAGGCCCTTTGTTCAGTGACAAGTGAGCCCTCACTAATACACAGTTGCTGCTCTGAACCTAACATACCCACACCTGGATTTAGACCCTGCGTAGCGCCTAGCAGAACTAGTGTACCCCCAGATGATCTGGCACATGCTAGTTAGAAAGGTTACTCAGTCCATTCCTATTATTATTGTTTTTTGTACAGTGATCAAACCAGCTACCCTTTCTATGATCTTCTAATCCAAAGCAAACACACACATCTATCACACCAGGGTTTAGGCAACTTTTTATTGCAACAAACCAGCATTCATCAAAAGTGGCATATTTTTAACGCTAACCCTAAAGCTAACAAGCGGTGCGTTTTGTGTGCTTTCCAATTATGCCTGAGAAAAGTCAGCGTAAGTGTCCTCTCTTATCAGAATTATCTCTCTCTAATTTCAGTGTTGGCTACGACTTTGCACTCAGTGATGTAAATGTAAATGTAAATGTTCCCGTCAGATGAAGATTAATTTGATTTAAGCCCTCTCTGTTCTAATTAGATATCCCATTTCTGCTCACTATGCAAGTTTCATTCGAAGCCACATCTGTATTTTATCACAACAATGAAGAAATTCTGGGGTATTTGAAAGGTAACTACAGGATTTCTGCTAGGTCTGTCAGGCACTGTTATGACAGTGCATACTAGGCCTGTGCCAAAGGAATTAATATTTTAGCTGGCTAATTTACAGATTACCGTAATTACTACTTGAATATTAAAACACATGAACTTTTATAAAATGAAATGAGCAACTAAAACCTGTTGCCCTAATTGCTCCCTTTGCTCCTAAAAAAAACATGACCTTTATGGGCTTTGAACCTGAAAATATTGGATGATACCCTGTAGGCAGAATAATAGATTAAACAGGGAGAGAAAGATAATTATATCTAAAACTACCATGGAAGACCACAAACATCTCTCACACTGATATTTTGCTGACTGCCTAGAAGCCAGGTACCTGGGATAGTCTAGAGAGATTTTTGTTGTAAAGGGGATGCATATTACAGGGCTCCGTAAGTAGAAGGTATGGTAGATATACCATGGCTATCATGACTGAGAATGTTGTGACACGCATGCTTAAAAAATGTATGTATATTGATGTATCTGCTTTACTGGGCACTCACATGACCTGCTTCAAGAAGGAGAAACTCATCCTTGTGCAGAGGAAGAACAAAAGGCCTCTACATACTTAAGTCTCAAATTCTACAGACTGAAAGCCATGGTGAAAATATGTGGCATTTTGGCTGTACCTACAGAGGCAAAAATGGGACCCATAACTCATCACAGATGTCCCCTGGTGTAGCTCCACCCACAGTCGCAACAGTAGACGCTCCAGTGTAGCTAGGACAGACATCATCTAACCCTGCTTCCAAGAAATACACGCTTGTCTTTTAAAAATAAATCTTTTAAGTTCTTGCAATTTGAAAGCAGGGGAAGGGTGGACAGACATCAGTGGAGTTCCTCTTGATTTAAGCTCCAATTCAGGAAGGCACCCCGATTCAGGACAGCACTTCAGCACCTGTCTAAACTTGGACTTAAAGTTAAACACATGCTGAAGTACTATCCGAAATAGGGGTGGAATTAAGCATATGCTTAAGTGATTTCCAGAATTGGGACCTTACCCTGGTGCAAATGTGATGAGAACTAGGCCCTTTTTTCTCGAGTGAGCTCATCGATGTGAACCCAAAGATATCCATTGCGTCCTGATTGTGAAATTAGCTTATTCTAAGGACAATATTGATGGAGCAAGTTTCACATCCTTTGGAAACGTCCAATAGACTTGAGTATTTATTCGCACAATGACAGGAAATGTATCCCATATGCAGGCACTCTATTGTTGTTTATAGAATCTCAAATGAAAGTGAAGAACTGGCAGGAAAAAAGTTACTGTGGCCAGGGATCTTTTGAAAACAAGACAGCTTTATAATGTAGAGGCAGTGCAGACTAGTGGATTGAGACTAAGGATGGAAGCCAGGACTTTCTGGGCTTTTATACTCAGGCTACCACAGACTCATTCTCTGATTTTGCACTGGTCATATGATCTCCCTAAGTCTCAGTTTCCCTATTTATAAAAAGGAGGATACTATACGTACTTACCTACCTCACACAAGTGTTGTGAGATTAGTTAGTGAGTGTTTGTACATTTCTTTGCATATGTAAAGGCTATAGGTGTCAGTATAATGTTAAAAGATGGGAATGTCTGAGATTAACAACAATAAAAATGATTCTGGTAAAACTGTGGATATAACTGAACTCCCGCAATACTAACCATTATCCAATAGCTCAATGGGGCAAGATCTCTTTGAACGGTTTTCTCCTGACATTTCTGATCACCTCAGGGAGCAACAACTCAAACAAACAACCTAATGACTTGAGAAATCAAGATTTAGACACTTACCACTCACTGACATTTAGACTTTCAACTTGATCTGTGCCAACTGCTGTCTTAAAGGCTAACTTCTGAGCATGTCAAGGCACCAAGCTGGTGCTTAAATACTTCCGACTGGCCGTTGTCTTCAAAGTGTATCTATTGTGCCAGCTGACCATTATGGCCCTGAAAAACTAGTGTTGTAAATATTTTGTCCTGGACCCTTTCATTTGATCTTAACATTTCACAAATGGATAAAGTCGGGGAGGGAAGCACACCTACGTATGATAATGTTTTATAACAAACAATATTTCCTCTTTAGTTTTTCCATTTACAAATATTAAAGTGGGTCACCTACCAAAAGAAAAAAAATTACTGCTACAATATCGCTGTAATCTCAGTTCAGTGTTTCTGGACACATGAAGTGACCTTCGGTACATTTTATCGGGAGGAATTTGGCCCAGAGAGGGAGAAATCAAACAACATGTGATTCAAAGTTGCTGCAGAACCTGTCACCTCTCATCAGCTTGTGATTTAGTGTAACCTGAACAGGAACAGCCCTGTTATTTTGTGTAGGAACCAACATGACATTATCCAGAGCTAGGAGGTCATTGGTTTAAATCTCAGCTAATCTGATGTGTCAGATCAAAGGCTCAGATTAGGGCAGCTTCAGAAAAAGGAAACATTCCTCCAAAGTTTAATATTATAATTAGCAATGGACAAAGGACACAACTACATCCAGATAAATAAGTCTTTAACAACAAAAGATAATGGGTCAAACTCGCTGCATGTGTAAATTGATGGTACTGTGTTGATGTGAACAGAGCACTGGCTGCTTTCACCAGTGGTGAATTAGGCTACAAATAACAAATGTTAACAATGATCAAGATTAGGTGGATTGATCATCACTGAGGTGATCCATTTGATGTTTGTGCACGTATATATCACAGTACACCGCAGCAGTACTTTGTCAATAAACAACAGGCCTTTTTTGGACAATAAACTTCACATAATAGGCATTGGAAAAATAGTTTCGGAGTAGGGGAATTTTGTCCATTAATTTGGTTTGAACTACTCTGCTAAAAATATTCAGGCGTTTACTCTCATGGAACTGGTATTTTTTCAGAATGCAGGCTTCAGCAGAGACAGGAGGGATAGTTGTTTCTCTGACCCACAAAAGCCGTGTGCAAATATTCCTAAAAAAAGAAATATTTGTACCCTAACATGCTGGAGCGCACATCAGTTTGCAGGTGAACAATCTCGTTCCCCTCCATCTGGCTGCTTAGTTAGCGAGCATGGGACAGCACCAAATTCTGAGCAGGAACTTTGTGTGAAATGTCATAATATTGCAGAGATCTGGCCTTCCTCGAATTGCTCATTATATTCAAAAGCAGCATTGCGTGCTCTTCCACCACGGCGCCAGGATGGCCAAAACGCCCCCAGCACACTGTTCTCAAACTCTCCATTGACCACAAAGGGGTACATGCCCTGACCCCATCTGGTGCCTCCTGTGGGGCTGCCCAGGGACTCGCAGGATTGAGACAGATCTGGGAACTTTACTACATGATGCCTTGTGCAACTGTAGTCACTCTGGCTGTTTCAATGGTCTTCCGTAGACTATACATGTTTGATGATGATGGATACACATAATGAAGCAGTTATTAACTAGCAGGAATACATGAGCAATACCGATGCACCATGTATTTTAAGATATTGACCTTAAATTGGGACATCTTTGTAGCCTTAAGAAGACAGCATTCAGAGAAAATAATGGGAGCAAGCATTCTTCCTAGCTTCTGCTACAGATCTAAGCCTGCAAGTGGGTGTCCATCACAGCAGATGGTCTCCTGGATCAAGGCCCCAATTCAGGAAAGCACTTCAGCATGTGCTTAATTCATCCCTAGTCTGAAAAGCCCATAAACATGATCTTCCATGCTCTCCTGAATAGAGGTACTTTCCTGAATTGTGGCCGCAGGTCCTGATTTGACAGGTACTTAAGGACGTGCCTAACTTTAAACACAGAACTAGTCCTATTAACTTCAATTAAACTACTCGCATGCTTAAAGGTAAGCATGTGTTCAAGTGCTGTGTTGTACTGAGACCTACATTTTTTATTTTACCCTGGAAGTTTATCCTTCTGAAAACATGAATAAATAACTTTGCAATCATAAAATTAGCAAATGTTTCAGTTGTGTTACACAATTTAAAGCAAAATCTAGGAAATTCACAGAATCCTTTGTGGATCCCATCAAAATAGAACTGTAGCTGCTGTACGCAGATAGAGGGCTCTAATTTCATTTCAGACCACTGTGCTACTTATCCTGAAATTATACACAGGCCCAGATCTTAATCTCAGTTACACTGGCATAATTCCAGAGTATTCTATTCAATTCAATGGATTTGGACCAGTGTAATTGAGATCTGAAGCAGGCCCACAGCATTGACATATGGCCCCCATGTCCTACAGATATTTGGGGGGGGGGGAAACAAAACACAATAAAAACAAGACTAAGGAAGGCTGAGGCCTTTCGAATGACCTCAGATTTATTGTCCTAATTCTGTAACGATGCCTCCTGCTCCAGAACTACATGGAGTTGCTTCTTAAATCCATTCTTCTCATTTGCAGCAAAGGTCTCCTCTGGCGATTTATAACCACAAAACATTTACCCAGTAGAGTGCAATTTTCTGTGCAAAAAACCAACTATCAAAACAGTTCCCATTCACAGTTTCTTCTAGAGAATTTAAAGCAGCATTACCCTGAGGAAGCCCTTTTGGTAAAGCAAAAAATAAATGACCTTTTTGATGACTCTCTCCTTCCCACCCCCTCAAAATAAAAGCAAATTATGCATAATATGAAAAATGTAGACATGAGTGAATTTTGTGGATTTCCTACTCATTAAATCCTTCTTCCTCCAAGAGCAAAAAGCTACATCACCACCATTTCCCCGAGGTAGGCACAAGCCAAGAAGGATGGTGGGGTCACTAATTCTTGAGCTTCTCCATCTCTTCCTTCAGGAATAAAGAGAGAGACTGCTTCTCAGGTAAATCGGTGACAGGACAATTGTTCTCAAGATGAATGGTATTAACTGCAGCACGACGCCAGGAAGAAAAAGTGGATTTTAATGCTGTTGAAAATTATGGTCTTAAGAAATGTAGCGGATGACTAAAAGTCCTCTATTCAATGAAGAAATCATTGAGAAGTTCTTGGCAGGATGTCAAAAGACACATTTAAGAGGACAATTAAAACAGTATAATGCAAACGCTATAATTAGAACCATATCTGGTTCAGCAACATACTATTTTTCTTCCAAGCTGTTAACAGAAAAAAAAACCATGAATTGTTGCCAGCGTTCGTTAGGGTGTTTACCAGATAATGCAGCTTCAGCATGAAGATGAATTTTTCTACCACAAAGGTTATGTGAAAAAATTGCAAATGCCCCAGAAAGTCTCGATTCTGACATCATTTACCTCCTGCAAGTAACGTGCCATATATATTTACATTATTTCATCGAGACAGCTACCTAATAGGGATCTCCCATTCCAATTATGTGAATCTGGAATTGCTCCTCACAAGGGGCCAGAGTCTCATCTGGTATAAATCGGCATAGCTCCATTGAAGCCAATAGATTTAAACTGATTTACAGCAGCCAAATACCAGGTTCAGAATTTAAAGTGGGGTTTGGGAAACTTGCCAGAAATGTGACAGTGAGTCCAATATTCATCTATAGACAGTGAAATGGAAATCCACATCATGCATTAGGATACACAAATCTTTATTTGGGTGCATAAATGCCCTGTTTACATAGCAAAATATAAAAATTTAATGTCAAATTAAAGGCCTCCTGTTTGCAAACTCGGGATCTGTGTGTGGGGGGAGACGGGGGGAGTAGAGAGGGATTTCTAAAAATAGAGGCCGTAGAAGCAGGGAAATGGGGAAAAAAGTCCGAAAAAGTAAAGTTCACACATCCCCATTTACTTGGATACACTGGGTACAAATGTTGAGCAGGGACTTACATTAAATAGGAAGAAACTGGAAGAAAACGTTTAAAAGCAAACATAAGTCACAATAGAAACAAGCCTCCGTACTTCTTCTGCAACCACTACAGCCCCAATCCCGCAGAGTGCTTGAAGTGAAGCATGTGTTTGAGAGCTTTGCCGAATCACTGCTGAGAATGTGTCTGTTTTGATGGGAGCTTTCCGCCTCCAAACCCAGCTTCTCCTTGATCCTCCAATAAAATCATATTCCTTTGCTATGGCATCTAAGGAACTAGCACGGATGCAGAATGGAATTAGTCACCTGTGTAGTGTAATGCCACGGAAATAACTGTCATGTTGCAAAGCACTTTCTGCTCTCAATTACATTGCTGCAAATCAGGAGTCCCTCCATCGACCTCAGTGGCACAACTCACGCTACACCAATATACAGGAAAAGTAGCTGATGGTGCTCTGCAGTCCTTGCCAGTTAAAGCAGGATGAGACGTTTACATCTTGGAATGTATCAAGCACCTTCAGAAGTCCTGGAGCCATTCAAATGCCACACACCCGGGGGCATAACTAATGGGGGGGGAGGGGTTTCAATGCATTGAAGAAGCTGAATTTCCTAAAGATTCCAAAATTTGATTTGGATAATCACCTAAAGAAAGCTTGTCGCTGCCCAGGGAGTCCGTTTTACAGGGAAATGGGTGAGGCTGAGTTTGATTAACTTCATTTCAGTATATAATAATTGTACAGTATGCGTCTCCCTTCGCACCTAATCCATTAGTATCAGCTGCTGAAATGAGAGAGTCAACAGTTTGTTGGGTGTCGGAACTGACAACAATATGGATGGAAGAAGTAAAACAAGAAACAACAATATGGATGGAAGAAGTAAAACAAGAAACAACAATATGGATGGAAGAAGTAAAAGTCCATTTTTCTATCCAGTGCCCAGGAATCCTGTAGTTCAAATACACTACCCAGCCTCAAAAGCTGCCTCTTTGCTGAAATACTTAGTTACATGCTGCAAAGTTAAGATAAAGTTCTGATAAGCTTCCATGCATTGTGTTTTTTTCCACTGAATTTAACCTGAATGCCAACTCTAGCGAGGATCTCCTAAATATAAAGTCATATTTCCACCATCCAGTGGCACCACGGCTGTGCAGGTACATGCAGAGGAATACGTGAGTATTATATGTAAATTCCAGTGCCACAAAGAATCACAATGTTCAACATAGTGATTATAATGTGCGTGATGCAAACTCCAACAGAGAAAAACTACACACACACAAGTCTTCTGTTGGAGAACAGAGAGTGAGTACAGCATTTAAATTTAAATCACTTTGGGATTTCACCTCCCCCACCCCCACACCAACTCCTTCAGATAAATTCTATGGTGTATTTTTTTTTTCCTTATTGACCTTGATTAGTCTAGATGATATAGGGGCTTTTCCAAGACCAAGAAAGTAGTTGTTATTCTCAGCCGTGAAACATTGTGAAATTAACGATCTACTAAAATTACTTCCTCATCACAAATAGCACTATCCTGCAACACTACCTACAAAGAAAGCAAATACTAGATTTCACAGATACCTTTGCCATTGTGCTGCATAAGCATCTATTATCGCTGGCCATGTATGGGTTAAATACACATGAAAGATAATAGAAATAAGATAATTTTCTTGGTATACAATAGACAATTTTAGTTTGGGCAAAGTGTCCATTGCGGTATTATTTAAACTTCTAGAATAATACACCAGAAAAAAGAAAAAAAAAAAAAGAAAAATGACGTAGATCAAATTTGTAAAGGTCAGCAAGTAATTGTTAACCTTGAGGACGGGGGGGGAGGGAAATCAGTACTTTTCCCAACAGCATTTAGAACGGCTTGTAAATCATATTCATATTCATATACTTAAGCATTAATTTACATACTTAATTTCTGACAGGTTGACAACTGCAGTCCTTCTGTCCTCTCAGTGTAAAGTGAGAAGTCAATTGTTATTCAGTGTATCAGTTACAGTGTATAGTGCCACTAACTATATTTTATATAATGTGCTATCTGCAGAAAAGCAGATAAGAATTTGATTTAACATCCAATTAAAAGCCGTCATTGAAAAATTACTTCAAATAAGCCTTTTATTTTCTTTAATCAGTGTTCAATTCAAGCCTTCCTTGGACCTACTGAACCAAGCATCAGGACTCATGAATTTTGATTAAAAAATTTGAGCCCATTTCTAACTTAAGCAGATTTTTTTTTGTTGCACTGTTTGATAGAAATTTAATAAATCTATGAATCCTTGCCAGCGTCATTTATCATCTTTTTTTCCGCAAGACTGGCCTATTATGCCTCGGCAGTAAATTATGAGGAAGCCAGCAAACCAAAACTTTTCAGTCCGATACTGAAGAAGAGATATAATCACTTGCATTGAACCATATAATTATAGTAGAATATGAATCTCTGAAACATTAGGTCCTGTTTTGAATATGTAATGCCCATGCACTGAGAGAATACGAAGATTTCTAGCTGATCTAATATAGCTCAGTTTAGCATCATATTGAACAATTTGTTGTTAATGAAAATGACAGCAAAAGTCATAAACAACATGCTGGGAATCTCAGTAAGAATTATGAGGGAAATTTTCCTGTATTTGGAAATACAAATCACAAAACCAAATAGTCACTTTTCAGGGTTTTAATTCAGTTGTGTTTATTCCAAATGAGCTTGGAAAACGTAACTTTAAGCCTGTGTATTTAGTTGCGTGTGTATTTAAGACTGAAACCAAGCCACACCATTAATTCTTTTCACTGAAAATGTGGAGGAAAACTAGGACTTCAGCAAACCGTGGTGCAAATGCGTATGTATTCCTGCATACATGGGTTTTTGATACCTCTCAATCTAATGGGTCAATTCCCCTACTTTTTTGTACAGGTGTATCTGCTATTTAAAGTAAAGTGAATTATGTGCATGGCATCAAGGAAAGAATGATAATGCTATGAGTTAGCAATCATGCCATATTTTTCATCCAAGAGCCTAAAAGTGCCTACCAAACATTAATGATTAGATAGGGATATCCAACTCAGATTGAACAGTATATAACACCCCTGAGTAGTCCCAGTGATGTAGGAATTCGGTCTGGTCTACACAGAGAGTTGTTCCAGAGTAGCTATTAAGTCTATATGTGGACGGTCTTATTTCAGAATAGTGAATCTGATTTAAATTCACAGTCTACCTTATTCATGAGTAGAGAAGCACTTATACTCATGTCATGGGTAGGTAAACAGAGGCAGAACAAAGTGAAAGGCCAAGTTGAAATCTAAGTGTGTTTTTTGAGATGTTCAGCCCAGTTTTGTCCATATAATCATCTGAACTTTCCGGGTGCTAAATCACACAGAGCCACTGATCTTTCTGAGGTTCACCTCTGAGGTTAGAACAGGAGCCTCGAAATCAGGACTTTTGGGTATTCTTGGTTTTGCCATTGACTTGGGTGGCTCGGGGCAAGTTTCTTTGGGCCCAATTATGATCTGTTATTCTGGTGTAAATCCAGAGTAACTCCACTGAAATCAGTAAGACAGGAGCTTGCCATGCGTAAACAAAGATCAGACATAAAAATGCACTGGGAAACACAGTGGAAGGTGTCTTATTTGTTTTATTTTGTGTTTCAATAATGGGTTATTGACAGCCATTTGACTGGCATGGGGTAGTGTTTTGGGAGTTCATGCAAGAAGAGGGTTTTAAGAAGGGAGCTGGTTTTGTAACTCATGTTATCTTCTTATTTTCCCTCCAAACCACCATGGAACCTGTGTGTGTCAATGCAGGAAAGTGATGACATAAAGTATTAATTTCAAAAAGGGTTTGAAAAAGAAAGGTTAGGCTGTAGCCATAAGAAAATTAAGTACCATCGTACAAACAAGGATGGATATTCAAAGGAGGAAAACAGAATTTTAAATGAAAAAGCCTGTCAAGTATTCCAGAATTAATTAAGAATAGATCTAAAGTAGATGAATATTCTTCTTGAGTGGTTGTAGTATCATCAAACTCTTGCTAATAATGCAGCCATTTCTACTGACACT
This sequence comes from Chelonia mydas, assembly GCF_015237465.2. NCBI lineage: Eukaryota > Metazoa > Chordata > Testudines > Cheloniidae > Chelonia > Chelonia mydas. Next base: position 91,332,988 of record NC_057855.1, read on the forward strand.
TTAGCTGCTCCTAAAGATGAATATTTCTTATACTACTGTTGCTTTATCTTTCTTTAATTGACAAGTTATGTTGTGATAATGTATGTATGGGTTTTTTCCCCCCTTTTTAATAATGCATTACACCATAGAAGACTTAGGTAATATCTATAGGCTCTCTTTACCACTGATACATCTCAAGGCAACTGAGATTCAGGCAAGCGAAAGGTCTTCATGTTACAGTTTGTGTCACAGGACTTTACTCTGGTCACCATTTACAGTAGAACTCATATCTTATGAACTAATTGCAGATTGAGGAATTCATAAAATCAGAAAATTCATAAAACTGAACATCTGAAAAATCACACTAGGTATGGCGTATAAGCAGCAGTGCACCATACTGCAACTTTTGCATCAGACCATCGCTTCTTCTTGTCCTTCAAACCACTAATACCCTGACAGCAGCAGAATGTGAAAGGATGTCAGCTTGTTCTTCATTGACTTCACTTTTGTTATGTGGGTTTTTTTTTCTTCTGTTAGGAAAAATTGTTTGTATAACTGGTTGTTTGTACAACAGAGGTTCAACTGTATATATACAGTCATATTCTTGAACAGATAAGTACATTGGCAGTTGGTTTGCAGAGTCATCATTTGCTGGGTTCTTTGGACACAGCTGATTAACTCTTCTCAAATTCAGGCATGGTGCATGCACACACAGGATAATGGGGTCTAACAACATACCTATGGATTCCTGACCCTTATGCAGCCCTTAGGGACCACCTGGCACCCAGCTGGAAAATGACTATTGTTTTACACCATTTCCTGATTCCTCTCCATGAGGTGGCACAAGATGTGAAGCACCTCAATCCTTCATAAAATGACAATAGGTTACTACCTGCAATCATTACAAATTACACTATATCTGTTCAGGAAGGCCTCCAGTAGCTGAGTAGCAGAAAACTGCCAATCAGCAGTGCAGTTTTTAATATTTGAAGAGCTTTTTAAACTATAAATAACATAAATTGCATTTCCGTTGATCCACTTGATGTAGAAAAAGAATTTTGTTTTATTTAATAAGCATGGTAAATGAATAGAAGATTTGCCACCGTACCTATAATTTTATCTAACCTATTATCCACTAGTGCATGCAAGGTTTTGTCTAACTACATTAAAATTGCTCATGTTGGGCCCTCTTGCATCAGACCCAGAAGAGGCTCCATTTGGAAGAGCTCTATGACCTTGTTGAGTTTTCTGTTGAATAGCTCAGCAGAATACAGGCGACAGATCCAGGGCTTCATGTGGTTCAGAAAGCTATGGATCTTTTCTTCTGAATAAAGAAAAGGAGTACTTGTGGCACCTTAAAGACTAACAAATGTATTTGAGCATAAGCTGTCGTGAGCTACAGCTCACTTCATCGGATGCAATAGTACCTCGGCTATTTAAAAACATCTGCAATAGCTACTATTCACGGTATGGAGGGGAAAAAAATTCTCCAGCTGTTACATCTCCGCTGAATCTTTTGATTTCCATCGACTGCCCCCGTGATGTTTTTGAAGGACACTAAATGGTTTCCGTTATTCTGAACGGAATAACATCTGCTTCACAAACATTGTTACTCCTTGGGAAGCACCTCATTCAAGCAGCAGTTCCCTTTATAACATTACAATTCAATACGCTTTATTTTTATACAGCATTCATAAGACAGAGTATCACAAATATATTAAAGTGACAGAGGGAGTCATCCGTAAGCAAAGGAGAAAAAGTGAGATTTAGAGAGAGGATGTTTCTCACTAGCTCGGTGGGGTGGGGAGATGTGGCAGCCTGAGTGAAAGAATGACTCCCCTCACTGCTCCAACACAACCAGGAAAATAGTCACAGGGAGTTGGCCAAAGTTGGAAAAGGGGAATGAGCATGTGAACATGAGGTCAGCAGCATAGAACGAGTCCAAAGAGGTCAATTCTGAATTTCACTGAGATATGTATAGAAAACCCAGAAAGAAGAATTATATAGTCCTACTTTGTTGCACCAAGAGAGATCTACTCACAGCAGTTAAGTTTAAAGATTAGCTATCCCATCTCTTATGAGCACGCATATGGTACAAAGTACCAGCACTAAACAATTATTAAAATAATGTTCTTTTGCACTGCTCATTCATCAATACTGTATTTAGCTAGTGGAAGACAGCTCAGTGATCCAAAGATCAGGTGGGACTTGACTTAGTAGCTTGCGTTCTAATGCGACTTTAGTCTAAATGTTGGCTGGAGTGCACATTATTACTTGTTTTAATATGTTCACATATCTTTATTTTTTTTTACCATTTTTTTAAAAAAAACATGCACGAGAATGAGAACACTGTAGTTTGCTTTGGACTTGAAAATTTGTTTCTTTTCACCAAGACCATTACCAATTCCAGGGTCACCTGACAGGATGCCAAAAATGAGTGAATAATAAGTGAAATATGCAAGCCTGCAAATTGTTGCAGGTGCATAATTGTTAGCTTTATAGTTTCTTTGAGTAACAAGAGAACTGAATATCAACATTTGAGTACACTCATGCTGGCCCTGAACCTACAAGTTGTTCAGCAACTTTTAGAAGATTTGGGCCTATAGAGATGCAGTCATCAAATGACAAGAGAAAGCACATACCCATCTGTACAGATGACCTCAGAAGAGATCGGTGTAATAGATAACCTAAGGAATTATTTATTGTGCCTCTGGTGAATAACTATTTTACCAGATCCAGTGTAAACTTTGGACTTGTGATAAGATCTACCTAATGCTTTTACATACAGATTCTGTGTGATCTTGATTTACAGCATTTGTACATATTTGTATAACCATTATATGGCTCATGTGTTTAATGTTATCTACACCTTCACCTAATGTGCCAGATGACATAACCTGTAGCTTTTAAAGACATCATGACATTTAAAGGTCTATTTCCACAGCTATTAAAAACTGTTTAGAGGCACATAAAATAGAAATATATTTATATTGTTAAAAAAAGCCTTTCCAACTTAATGTTTTTAAAATTTGATTCTATGTTCCCATGCCTATTCTTACGTGTTTTGATTGTTGAACAGGAGACTAATAAGTATTTTATTCACCATTTCCCAGTGTTTATAGCAGGAAAAGAAAAGCAGAAGACTTAGCCTTTTGCAAACCATGGCACTGGATGACTTAGTGTATCCAAAAAGTGCTACCTTTAGCAACCATCTCTATATTTTGTGTGACTCTAAATTCAGTTTGGGGGAAAAACAGCTTTAGAAGCCACATGAATACCGACAAATAAAAAAAATGTTAATTTCTCCTTCTATTTAAATGCCCAGTAAAAGTTTTTTACCTTTCATTGATTATAACTGAATATTTATAGTTCAACATTACAATTGTGTTTGGAGCAATAGAAAATAAGAGTCTTGAGGTGCCTTAGAAAAATGATAACTGAGATTAAGAAGAACTTAGACTTGGAGGAAAGAACTCTGCCCAGTGAACACATACCCAATCCAATCAATAAAAGCTGAAATAGAAGCATTAAACCTTCTGAACAAACTCTTATTGGCTGATCATACTTGGAAGGCATATGCCTTTTCCTGGATGTAATATACGCAATTGTGAATAGCCCTTACATAGCGCAGTTCCATGCTGAATAAAATGGAGGATTCAGAATATGGAATACATAGAAACTACGGATAATCTCTTACTGAAAGGATGATCCATGCGATAGGCCTACAATGATTTTAGGCTCAGTGGCTCTCTCACTGTGGAGACAATTTCTGACTGTCCTAAATGCTACATAGCATGGCAAAAAAGATACCTAGGTTAAATAAGCCTTGATTTTTGTTCTCATTTTGATTCCTTAACATAGCCCATCATATATTACTCACAGTGTTTGGATTTTTCTCTGGTTTTATTTATATATTGTTTCAATACATTTTAAATGGAAAGTCCATTTATTATTTGCAGCTCTTCCTATTGTATTGTAAATGAAATTAGCCAACAGTTTTGATGGGTTTCCCTTTCTTAAAGTCCCCTTTTTGAAGAGTTCATAGTAGCATTTTTTCCAGGTAATACTACTGGAAATTGCTGATATTGGAAAATCCTAATCGTAAGGGATTGGAACATTTTAAAATAAAAATTACAATCGAGTATTTATTTCTGCTAGAAGTTCTGGAAACAGTTTCTTCCCCCGACCCCAACCCGGGTTACACTTCGTCTCTCCACAACTAGGTGGAGGTTTGTCCCAAAACAAATTCATATTTTGCTAGCCATACTGTCAAATTAGAATATCTTTTGTGCTTGATAAGACTGAAAGCCACAATTTCCCAGCATTAATTACACCCACGGGTGGCAGCGTGTGGGCACACTCGGATATATTTAAAAGATGGCAGCTCTCCAACAAACAAACAAAGCAGCAGCCAAAAAATAAAACATTTGTAATTATATGAGGAATAATCTAGTTTTATGAATATATGAAACTTTTGCTCATCTGCATTTTTTTTTAAGTTCACAGAAATGGAAACTGACAACTGCGCGTTTTCTCCATGAATTAAAAGCCCAAGGAAAAGACGAGACAATACCAGTCAGCGTAACTGCCAGCCGTCACAGCACACCAACCGCCTAAAACATTGTCAAGATCACCTTTATACCAACTAGCCTTCAGGCTCAAACTTGTATAGAAGGGCGTGGAAGGAAAGTGATAGAAATAAATTAACAGCCCAGGCATGGCGTGTTTTAAGGTTCAAGTGATGCATAGGAATGTGTTAGTGATAGGGTGGTATAGGCCACACTTCCAAAGCCTAAAGAGGTGTGTTTGTTTTTAAGTATCTGTCCCCCTGCAAGGAGGATTCTTATGTGAGGGCTTTATTGATCTCGCTCTTCTGTTTTCTTTTCTGTTTGGTTCCATGTGAGCCTGTTGCTTCTTTAATAACACCCTGGATGAAAGACAGGTCCCTTCACTGAGGTCAGCCAGGTGGAGCTTATATAGACACCAGGTATGCCTCTGCCTGTTCACTGAAGACATGCAGTTGGGCTTGTTTGTATTCAGTGACAGGCCTAGGATATTTGACAAGGAGTATATCAAAAATTCCCTTTGGACAAGATCAAGAGAGTCCGCTGTGAGACTGCACTAGCAGCCGGTCTCTGGGGTCTGAGGGATATCAGTGATGTGCAGGTAGAAGTGTGTTTCTTGAATATACAGCTTTTGCTGGCTGACCTCACTCAAACTGCCTGTCAGTCAGCGAGTCAGAAAGCACTGGTCCCCAGGGAAGAATTCCCTGGGGTATCTCTGAATGTACTCACTGGCGTTCCCCTGTTGTTTAAAACAGTGGCTTGCTGGGGTAAGGCACATCTAAGGATCCTCAGTTAGCACCTAACATGGATTTCATCTCCACTGGGATTTCCCTTTTTAACCTCCTGCATTGTGGGCCGGTCCTGCCACCAGCCTATGAGCAGACTTTCCAGAAAACACCAATGAGACAGCATACATGGAAAATATTGTTACAGCGTTTATTAAGCCCTATGAAATATTTTTACTATAGGATAAATCCTGAATTCCTTACTCATGCCTTATGTTGTCTGCACAACAGGATTTGGCCTTATGTTTGTATATTTTGTACTACCAATGCTTCAGGACAAACTTAGATAAAAGACATCTGCAATCTTTTCAGTGACAAAGTGCTAGTATAACGGGGTTCTCTCTGTGCAGAACAATTTGTAAATGTCTCATTAAAATGTACTTTTTGTTTCTTCCCTTTTCACCTTAAAGCAGCTCATCTGCTTCCTACCTCTCTGTTTCCTGGGAGAAAATGTCATACTGCAGAGTATTAAGTCAGTCACTATAAATAAACTCCTTTCTTAAAAAAAAAAAAAGATTCTTACCTGCATTATTCTGTCCCATCTTATGGGCAGAGAAATCAGCTGGAAATTCACACATTCAAAAACTAGCTGTCAAATTTTGTTTGTTTAGGAATTAACAGTTTTACAATGATATCCATGACACAACTATTTGCTAGGATTGTATTGTATGGCAAGCCAATTCAATACTTTAATTTATATTCCATAATTACTTGCATAGATTTAAAAATGCAGGAAAGTAGGTATAATGAATATTACATCTATTTGAAAACAATTAAAAAGGGAGAAATGAACTCAACTATAATGTGCTCAAAAAGGAGGAATGAAAGATTTATGAAGACGAAGAACATGATGAACATATAAACGTCAAATATGATATGTCCATTAACATAATTACATGATTTCCCAACTTTGTCCCACCTTGTCATTTAACTTTAGTGTTTATATAAATATATAATATTTTACTTATGTATATGCAACATATGGATTTTTATGGGGCTGTATTACATACGATAGGCAAGAAGTACTTTTTTACATGAAAGTTAGACGGAGAAGTCGAGCATTAGAAAGTCAGATGCAAGACTGTTCTTGTCCATTGAATAATACCTTTTGCGTACAACAAATTGATCCAGGAAAGTGAGTATCGCTCTAGCCAATCGAAATTTGACTGTTCTCCCATAGAACTTCCTCTCATCCTCTTCCCATTACATCTCTTTGTAGCTTCTGTTTGCTCAAGAATATTTGAAGCTGTAACTAGGTAAGACTGAAATGACGAAGAGAGAGGACTGAGCCATAAAGTTTGAAGACAACTCCCCAAGTTGTGTTTGAACCCAGGGTTGTGGCTCAGACTGGTCTTTAATTTGAAGTAGCATCTGCCTGGCGGTGCACGTTCTGCCACTGAGTGCTGTAAGAAATGCACTGGGGAGGAAGCTAGGTCACACAGGAAGTGCACATGAAGGGAAGCTGGAAGAAGCAGGTATTCAGGCGGAATACGTCTCCCATTGTCTCTTGGGGATTTGAAGCTCTTAGTCACAAAGCGGGCTGCGAAGAAACTAAGTTTCTGAGTCCCTGGCTCCCAAATGTGCACTGAAGATTAAGTCACTTAAGATTTCAAAATTTCTCCCGTTTTGTCAGATATATTATACACTCATATATGTTAGACTCTTACAGGGAGCACATTTTTTCTCTGTATACATTATAATAAATATATTTTGTATTATGGTGGCTTCAAGAGGCAGGCCTCAACCAAGATCAGGAGCCCATTATGCTACACACATTTTGGCTGAAACACCAGGAATTGAACTGCGGACCTCCGAAGCTGCTACAGCTTGTGCTAACGAGCCAAGGCTCTGTAGCGAGGAGCTGTAACAATCTGTGTCCTCTTCAGAGGAGGGTCTTGTAACACACACTCACTACACATACATACAGTAAGAGATGATCCATGCCCCGATGAGCTTACATTCTAAATAGACAACACAGGCTAACATAAATAGCCATATACACTCCACCGTGGCCTTAGGAATGGATCTGTTCAGTACCTTCTGTTGTGATTCTAGATATAGTTAATCCTAATGAATAAGCCCAGTTCACATGAAAATAATTGATGTTACAGTGGTCAGATCGTCACGCCCACTTATGAAAGGGGAGAATCCACTTCAGGTAGAACCACCCTGGAGCCACAGAAATGGGTAATGACACCTTCATGGTATTGTTCCCCTCACACACCTCCGTCCTGGGATCCTGCAGAACCCTCTGCACAAGTGCACTGCAGGGATCAGGTTCTGTCAGGGCTTTGGTGGGGGGATCAGGGGTGGAGCATCTGTGTGGCAATTTCATCAGATGTTAATGCTCCCTCAGAAAGCACCAACTCCTATAGACTCCACTATCTGCCTGGTGCTCCGCTGTCATAGGGGAATCAGAGAATGGTAGTATAATTCTTGCTGGACCTCCTGGGGACTGAAGCTGGTGGAATAGCAGGACATCCTACTTTAGTATACTAGGGTTCCCTTCATCACTCATCCCAAAGTTCTGTGGGGATGGAAACGGCTCCCTCTCCTTTCCATGAGACCCACACCTCTTCCCACCCAACACAACAATTGCCAAGTAACCTGATTTCTGGCGCATCTTCCCCCTTGTTGCTGGGTAGGGTGATCTAGCCCTTTCTATTTTACCGAGTGACATTCTATGAGCTGTGCAGAAGAACCAGATACCAGGATCCCCTTGGCTTCCTTTGGCCAGAGTCTCAAAGGCATTTAGGTTCCTAAAGATGCAAATGGGTGCCAAGTAAGGTTCTCCCTAGAAACAGTGGGATTTTTAAAGAGTGCCTTGGTGCCTAACTCCCATCTAGATATGTTTGAAAATCCCTCTTGGCACCTATTTGCATCTTTAGGCACCCAAATACCTATGAAAATCTGGATCTTCTGGCGTAAAGGTCTATGAATCCATCACTCAGAACAGACAGACATTTTATATTGGCATTTGTGCATTTTATGTTAATTGAAATCTAATTCTTTCTAAAACCTATCTGTGTATTCGAACGGGTTTGGAGGTGGCAGAAAATGAGTGGCTTATTAGCTGCTGTTAGGAACATTTCACAATAGGATCTGCATTTTTCTAGAATTCTGTCATTAAAATATGCACTAATGTGACCACAACATTTTTAAACAGCTGGCACATGAGGCTGAAAAAATAATTAGTTTTCAATAAAAGTTGCTTTTTATTACCCAGACAAAGTTCTCCAGTGACTTTTAAGGATCTGCCAAGTGAAATTTAAAAATGAAAATAGAGTCTCCACGCTGGCTGGTCGCCAAGCTGAATGAAACACGAATACTCTCATTTGTGCCAAGAATTAGACATGCTGCACTGAGGCAAAGTGGTTAAGTATCTCCCCAGGTTTAACGTTACATAAAACAGTGCATCTGCCCTGGAAAAGGCTGCACACAGGGGCCCCATGGTTGTGGCGTTCACTGGTTTTATCCCTTCTCTCCCAGCAGTCAGGAAATGAAAAAGTTGTTCAGAAGACATCAGAAATATTTCTCTATCAGGAGCTGGGGCTCTAGGTAGCAAAGCCTAAATATTTGATTTTAACTGTTATCTGATCAGAAAAAAAAATGGATAGCAAATAGAATATTGCCAGTAATTTGCACTTTCAAATAAGAGTGACACAAATGTCACACACAGCTGCTAGGGTGCAATAACAGGCATGCAACACTTCCAACCACCACCAGCATCACCCGGCAGCCACACCACAGGTGGAGTGGACATCAACAGGGGTTTTGCACTTGGAGCAGCTGCAGGATTTAGCATCGACTATGGCATTTCTCTACTTTCCCACCTTCGCTTGGTTGACAGAAAAAGATGCTCAAGAGACAATTTCACTTCATATCACACCTATAAACCTCACAGCTGCAAGCACCCATGGATGAAATTTTACAGCTGTATCTGAAAATGAACTTAGGGTACCTGCCTACGAGATAATTTGTTTCTGTGGCTCTTCCCATTATTATTATGCCTCTTAATTTCCTTCATGCTTATACTGTTTTAAAAAAACAATAGAATCAATTTGCATAAAATATTGACTCTAACAAAGGAGAAGAATTCCACTGGCCAGAAAACTGAACATAGATTGTACACGCTTTGGGGCAGGGACTCTTTTTGTTCTGCGTTTGTACAGCACCTACCACAGTGGGGGCCTGGCTCACGACTGAGGCTCCTCTATACTATGATAATACAAAATAATAATACAATTGTGTCTAGGATATTTTCAACGATGCGCATTTCTGACAGTAGAGAGAGATACTCTCAAAATCTCAAAATGTCCCAGCAGCCTTAACCCCGTTCAAGACCCCACAAAAGGCGGGCTGTGAAAAGTTTGGAAAGCAAAGACTTCCTCCTGTTTCTCAGTTTATCTCCACTGATTAATATACAGATCACGCATTCAAAAGGATGTCATTTTGCATTCATGACCACTTGGAGCTCACATCACAAATTCTCCAAAGTTATACAGTGGAATTATAATGTGGACTACTGGCAACGGAGTGCTCATCTGAAACCACCAAACACTTTCTGCTCAAGACTACAATTCAAGCCAGGATCTTGAAGGTACTTGGGCCCACTCCACTTCACAGCTGCTGCAAGGGTTATTTTTATAGTGCAATTTGTCTTCTGATTTACTACTATTGTTAAATGGATTCTAAAATTTGCTAAACATTTTTGTTTGAAGCTGAGGACAAAATAGCTCCATTAGCAAAGGCTGGGTCTAATAAAATGGAAAATAGTGCCCCCTCAAATCTACTAGCTATTAAGAGTGAGGCAATCCTGGTAAGCTAATTCCAAGTACAGAGAAAAAGAGACAGACTTTTATTTCATGCTCCAATAAGGATAATTACCATGCTATTGTTAATTGAATATATAAAATGAAATCCAGCTAGAAACATCTTTCAGCGCACAAACTTTTTACAGAGCACAGTTCCACAGCATAACTACTGGAGCAAGTCAAAGCTGGGACTAGTTAGTACAAAATATATTTTAATAAAAAAAGTTGGCATTTTTGAGTTAATAAAATAATGGTGGATTCAGTGACAACAGCAAAGTGGAGAGCTGGATAAAGCCCTGCTCACACGCTGAGAAACCTGGCGTTAAATCATTGCAGCAAAGGTGCTCTGTCCAGAAGGCTTTCAAGTACCACAAGTAAAACAAGTCTGGGTTGCTTAAGTTCTTACAGCTGATCCCCTTTCATGGAAAAAGCCAATTACAGATCACAGATGTCTAGACTAATCCTTTTAAATATCACAGAGGCAGGCAATAATGCAAAAGTGCTATAAATGACAATTTGTATAGCTCGGGTTGAGGCGGAAAAAGAAGGAAGATGAAAACAAACACAGAAAATATAAAATACACAATGAAAAACAAAGACTCGTGTTAACATTCAAAAGCCTGTTGAACTGAGTATTGTACAGAACTGCAGACTGTGGGCCAAATTCTATTCTGACTTATACCCCGTAAATCCCCATTGACTTCAAGGAGCTGAATAAAGCAAAGAATGTCTCCCTGAACTATTACAAATGCTGATTACCGATATCCCCCAATGTTGTATTTTATTCTAAGTTCTGTATAATTCCTAAAGTTTATTGGGAAGGAAAATACTCTTTTCTGTTGGAGTCTGCATTTTTGCAAGGCATCTGTCTGGTAATTAACTGGTGGTATCATTAGCATAAATATACAAAGAAATTTGATTTTAAAACATGAATACAATTTTTGCTATGGAGCAATATAGGACAGGTGACAGACCCAGCTGGGAAACCTCTTTTTCATTTTTCTGCGACCACAAATCAGACATCTTGGGCTCACAGCAGGACAGGCTCTACTGGCAGTAATTGGCACCATCTGTAGCTGTCAGAGCACTGCCTGGCATTCCAGCATTTCATCTTTCCAGTCAAGGCATTCATCACTAGTCCAAAACTCAGCCAGCTGACACTGAAAGATTAACTTGCATTGATTTGCTTGGATAAGCTCGCCTGTGCCTCAGTTGGTACTGAGCGTTCCTGTTTAATAGCTATCACCATCACAAGATGTTTACAAGGTGATTGTCTACTTAGCTTTTTCCATTCCCCATCTCACTCCTAATGTGTTCTCAATTATTACCATTTGTAGGAGATAGTGAATTAAAAGAAAGGAAAGTGAACCTTGCCAACAGGCGGGGCAGACTTCACAGAAGGCTAGAAATTTACAGCACTAGCTGTTTACTGGTCTGAAATGAACACTTTCTCCCAGCCCTGTGTGTGTCAAGAGACAAACTTGTTGATTTTGGGGCTCGGCAGTGCACTGAGTCTACGCCAGCTGCATTATACAACCAAATGGAACTTGCTATTATTCTCAAATTTTCCAGGACTATAATAATTTTCCACTATGTTTTGTAGTAGCTGCACCAGTCAAATTTCAACCTCATACTCAAATTTACCTAATGCTACATGTTCTTATTTGTACTTTTAACCCTCCTCTGATGTGGTTATGCAGGTGTGGAAGTTAATCACGCACCATCATAGTATGCTTATACTATTAGAAACCTGACTGGCTTTGTTGCTTGCTTTCTTGTGAACGAATTAAAACTTAATAGTTAAAAATGCATGTCTCCTTTAGTAAATCCAAGCCAACTTCTGCAACTTCCCTAGAAAACCTAAGCAAGTGATAAATTGCAGGTCTCACTAACATTACCACCACTCTTTCTAGACAGTGTAAATAAGTGTTCTTCTGTGAATAAGTGGGGAGGAGTAAGGACCGCATGACAGATACCTGTTTATATTCATGTCAAAACACTGCTCACAAATAATTTTTACCCATCTTTTTGGAGTAGTTAATGGCACGATGCATATTTAGTTTAGCACAGGATATAAAACTCATTTAAGGAAAAGAGTATTTGTGAACCTTAAAGCAGACAAACTGGAAGGATATTCATAAGGCTGATGGGCTCATTGGTTAACTAAATGCTCACGCACATATTTCATCCCATTAAAGGGGTAGTTTGTCCAGTGGTTACAGGGGAGGATTGCATTCAAGACTCCTGGATTCTATTCCAGGTCTGACACTGGTTCCCTTTGAGAACACCACGTTTTGCATCTAACACGTCCTTATTTTAGTTTCATTTGTAAAACCTGTTTTATAATTCAGTACTTTTCTTTAAATATATAAATATTAATTTTCTATCTTTTTTTCCCTGCCCCCACCCCTAGGAAATACACTTACAAGATGCCATCAAGCAGAAGATAGGATTTTTTAAAAATATTATTTTTTAAAATAATTTTTTTTTTGTTTCACCAACTATAGAAAATGTGCAAATAGTGGCTACACAGTCTGGTAATAAAATAAGGAAAGCATTAAACATGGACAAAATTGGGCTTTTTTTTATTAGACTGTGTTCATTTATTGAGTGTAATGCGACAGTGGCCAGATGATTAATACTCTGCAGTGGGAGTAAAGTAACAGAAAATATAAAGACGGATGCTGTAAGCAGGGAAGAGGACAGAGATTGCAGAGGCGGGACAGAGACAGGGTCAGGATAAGGGTTAGTGTTCCCAGTGTTTGAACGCGAGAGACTTCCCTTTGCATGGGTTTTAGAAGGGATTACTCTTTCTGTCTATGATTATATTCTGCAGGCATTCCCAAGTGAGGTAGGAGTGAGTTATGTTATGTTTTGAGAAAGGCATTATCTCTGTCACCAACATGTGAGAGATATTGTCCCCCCATCTATTAAGAGTCAGATTTTGTTTCCCCTTTCTCATACTAAATGACACCTTACCTGTCTGTGCAATCCTTTGAAAATCTGGTTAAGACTCAACTCAACAAGGCAGAAGTGACACCTGTGGATAGGGTGAAGTGCTTTGAGTAGCTTTTTGGCTGGCCATAAGTCCCCATTATCAATTAATAAAGACAGTTGCCATTGGTTGAGACAAGTGTGGAGTGCTCACTGCTACCTGACCAATCAGCAGCACCGAGGCCCATGTGGCAACAAAGATCCCCAAACTCTGATTTATCTAGAAAATCTACCCATTTTTCTCAGAGGCGGACCTCGTATGGTCATCTGCACAAGCCAGATTTTCACAAGTGCTCAGAACCTAGCAGCTTCCACTGTAACACCCAGGGCCAGATTTTGGAAAGAAGCTCAGCCCCCGTTATCCACACAATGAGCACTTTATTTCTCACCATAAAGTTGGGCGCAGTAAGACTGTGTGATGGAATGGGAGCTGCTTTGTAATCATTTATGAATAATGTAGGTCAACCTGATTATTGGGATGTTTACTGTATGTAAACTGTATATTGGTTTAGTTTAAAAGGGGACTGTAAGGAAAAACAAGCAGCAAGGGAGAAGAATAGCCAAAATACGCCACACCTCAGCAAACACTTGGGGACTGATAAGAGACAATGGCAGAGCCATTTGGCTCAATCTCCAAATGAGCCTACCAGACCAGTTTTATCTAGAAGAGAAGAACAGAACACTCATTCAAGAGAGTGGGGAGATGTTCAGGGGAACCAGATTGACACACACTGGACATGCAGTGGCATCTGAAATTGCTAGGCCTGCCTAGGTTGCCATCAGGGAATGGCAATAAAACTTTAGGTAAGACAGACGAGCATGTTGTTTTAAAATGATTTTTCTCTACATGCTTTGCTCCTACTGTTAAAATAAACAACACTCTGGTTTTAAGAAGGCTGTTTGGTCACTGTATACCCCTAGTTACAGACTCTCTGAAAGGAAGAATTGCAGGTGTCCAGACTCAGTCAGATCTGTGGGATAAGCATGGTTGATACACAAGTTACTGGAGTAGAGAGCCCAGTCTACGAGTGGGAGTAGTACAGATGTACATCTCAGGGGAGGTAAAGGCATGAGGCCTGACACCGGAGGTGACCGGAGGGGGGACAGAGGTGCAGCTCTCCCTGCAACTGACAGACTGATATAGGAAAATGTTAATATTTCAAGCAAGGACTGGACAAAGCAACTGAAATATACTGTAGTGAGCAATTCTCCACTGGAGAAGGCATGGATTAGAGACCAATTAGATCTTTCCCATCCCTCACTTCCCTAATTTAATATTAGTGGCCCGAGGTTTCTAATAATTCACTGATTTGACAAATAACAATACAGGATGCAGTGTGACCACGTGGCCCACATATTAAAGGAATTTCAGGAGCAGCTTGAGAAAGCTACTCATGGGCTGGAGCTGTCAGTCATTTCTGAGAGTCCTCATCAACAAGGTCAGTAGGTATCTGCAGTATGTGATCTCGTGTGTTATGAACATAGAGGTCTCTGCTGCTCCTTTCTGACCCTTCCAGAATGAGGAGGCTGAGCCAGGCCAGTGTTTTTAAAGCCTACAAGCAGAACTCAAGAGGAAAGCTTTCCTTGACAAGAAGTCAGAGTTATGTGGACCAGTGATTTAATGCTTCCAAAGGCTATGAAAAGACACAATTAATTGAGACAGTGAAGTACTAAGCATAAGCCTAGAATCTAGAGACAGAAGGTCTGTTTTTATGCAGCTTAAGATTTACAGGACTGGGAAGCATTATATTTGAAATGTTTGTTTTCATTAAATAGAAGCTTCTGTCCCCCTCCTGATCCCCATATCACCTCTCTGTACATGCCAACTCCTTTCATAACCGCCCATGAAACAATAACATCTGAATAACTTACTCAAGCTGTGCAGTAAAATAATTAACACTAGATCCTGCCACACTCATGTTGTAACCAGCAGAACTATTCATGGAGCAAGATATTACTTGCTGTCAGTAAAGGGAGCAGAATCCTATGTGGTTATACTTTAAAACAGTGACAACAATCATTTTAAAAGGGGCCAGATTCTTAGCTGGAGCAGTTCTATTGAATTCATTGGAGCTAAGTTGATTGAGAGTTGCCAACTCGCCAAATTAGATCTCCAGTCTTGCAATGGATGGTATTTTCCTCAGAGCTTCACCTCTTGCAGTCACATGCAGAGGTCAGATTTTATGTATTAAAAAAAGTAAAGCTTCTAGCCCATATAGTTCCAGAGAGAAGCCTAATGGCTCATAAAAGAGAAGGGAAATAATAAGACCCAAAACGTTATTATATTTGCAAGCCTTGTGACTATCTTAAGATTTTTGGGCCCCGATTCGTGATTTTTCAATGCTTGGGGTTGGCAATACTCGCCTCCGGTGCAGCCTAATTAAAGTTGTGACTCGAGGTTAATTGTTTTTGAGCACTGCCATCTAAATTTTCCAAAGTAATTAATGATTTTATGCATCAATTATGGGAGGCCCGATTTGATTTTCAGAAAGTACTGAGCGCAGTCCCCCTCTGAAAAGCAGGCCCGTTTCAATATGTCTCAACTGAGACCTCCCAAAATGGAGGCACTCAAAATCCCTAGTCATATTTGATATGTTTGGCTTTCATATTTTTTAGGCCAAGATCTAAATGGGAACATAACTGAGAGTCTCCTTGCAGCTATATAAGTGCAAATCTGGAGTAACTTCAGGCACTCCACTGGAGTGAATTTGCTCCAGTTTACGCTGGAACAGTAGAACAGAGTTTGCCCTTCTGCTACCAGCGAGCCCCTGCCAGCCAAAAAACTATGGCAGGACCAACTATGGAAGTTGATGAAACTACACCAGTTTACAGCAGATGAGGATCTGGCCCTATATATATTATGGTGGAAGAATGAAGAAATATAAAGAAGGGGGAGAGAGAGAGAGAGAGAGAGAAGAGCAAGGCATTAGAGAGCGGTTGATGTGGCTTTGTAAGTTCTTCATATTGCATAACTTTTATTATGGAGTCTAAACAACTTTTTATACACATGCATGTCATTCCCATTACCGTCAACAGGATTTACATGTGCATATGGTGGGAGGAATATATGCCTATGAGTTTCGCGGTCTCACCTGTTATCTTTCTGTTACGATTATCTAGTAAATTCCCTCACAAAGGATAACATTTATAGCCCACTGGTAAATATAAGCTAGATAAAGTTTACATATTGAAACAACATGCATATGAAGTTGGTCTGACTCAATTGTATCAAACCAGCTGAAACAAATACAGTGTACAAAATGGATGCACCTCTATTCTCAGAATTTTCATAAAGGAAAAATCCTTCAGGGCAAACCCCCCCCCAACATATATCAAAGTAATCATATGGAGTCCATAGGATTTCAGGGATTTCTTTTCTAATTATCAGGATCTAAATATAAAAACCATTAACCACTAAAAAAAACCAAAACCTGGTCTACATATTTTTCATCCCCCAATGGCTGTTGCACTTCATCAAAAGTTTACATATTTCTTAAACCAGATACAAGACATCAACAGACTGCAGTTAAATGCATCACAGATATGGAATGCTCTTGCAGAAGGTTTCATTAAGTCTAACATGATTTACAGGACTTAAGACACATTGCTTCAAGATTTTTATATCACTGCAGTAAGTACTCCAGGGATGTTTCGACCCACTTGAAATTGTTTTAGCTGTGCTATTACCTGGGTCAAAATTGATGGCAGCATATATCAATTAGATTGTAGCAGTTTAAAGCCTGCTTCTATCTGGTCACTCAAAGATTCACATCCAAAGATTTCCATACCCTGAAAGAAATATTAAAACAGAAACCTCGAATGGGCTAAGATTAACTCATTTACTTAAGAAGATGCTCTGCTGAAGTGCCATAGGGAGATTAGGCCTATTCAGATTACAAATGTCCACTTCATACAGCCACAAATGGGGACTAAATTGCCCTTTTCTCTAAATTCTTCTAAACTTTATCTTGCTCACACTGAACTGAATGCAGCATCAATGCCTCACTAATTGCTGACAGTAAACTTTGGGGTTAAAACTCTCCAGGGGTGTAAACAGACAGAGTTCCACTGATGTTAACAGAGCAACCGCAGTTTATACAAAGTTAGGGTCTGGTCCCAGATGTTTTACTATTGTGATCATCATTAGATAGTCCTAAAGATGAGCTCTGTGGAGCAGAGGTATCTCAGATATTGTGGTGAGTTACTACTGGTTAAGGAGTACTTTACTGATGACAACTGTGTATTTTTATACAGCATGGCAGAAAAGTGAATTTGCACTGTTATATTTTATTAGTAACCAAGTTGAGTGGCAGTGGCTTTGTCCCTGAAAATTATACAACCTGAGGACAAATGTCCCTGACATAATTTTATTTTATTAGTCAAGATCAGCTTCGTCTACAAATTTTCCATCAGGGTGGTAAAGGTTAGAGATGCCTTCTTTGTGACAGATCATGGTCAGTCTCTCATGGTTAGGGCCTGGTCACTCACCTGGTTGCATCAATCTAAGTTACGCTAGTTAAACTATGTAAGTAACATAACTTAAGTCGATGTACCTTAGATCGACTTACAGCGGTGTCCACACCACATATGTCGACGGGAGATGCTCTCATTGAGGTGGATTACAGATGTCGATAGGAGAGCGCTCTCCCATCGACTTAGCATGTCTTCACCACACCTGCTAAATCGAGGTCGATTGCAACGGTGCCATTTTAGCCACGTAGTGTAGACATGGCCTACGACTGTTGTGTGGTGTCACCTCGGTGAGGCACTTGAGAAGTAGCTTTTGCTCACTTCTTCATTTGATGACACATTGTATCTAATTTCTGATCACATTCCTCAAAAATGACTAATATCATAGCGCCTTTCTTCTAGACAGGAAAGTGAGACTCTGGAGGTGGTGCAAGGTCTTTGTCAGGACGGATCTTGATCCTTGAGTTAGCTGGCAAGAGATATGCTAAGACTGAATGACTCTCCATTGACCCAGAGAATGAGAATCCCATTGTCACTCACAGATCTCACGTGGTCCCACAAAGCAAGACAACTGCTTGTTATGCCCAATGTGTTGCTCTGTGCAACTAGGTGCCCTACCTTGTGCAGCTGTGATTTTGACAAATTACAAATAAGCAATTAGCAGAGGTAATATGGAGGAGACCTCAGACTAGTGATTGAGAATGCTGTTCTCTGGACCATCAAAGCCTCGGGATACTGTGGAGCTAAACTGCCTTACATGGGCAATGTAGATATCGGTTTTCAGAACTCCCTAAATCACTAACATATAGAGTCTAAATGTAAACTGCCCCACCATTGTCCACCCAGTGAAAATGGCTAGTTAACAGCGGTAAAGAGAGAAATGGAATTAAAAATGGTTCCAAAGGAAGTTTATACAGCACTAAAAAGAGACCAAGTCCCACCATCAACAAAAATATCATAATTAACAACATTTCATGAATGTGAAGAACTGCAGATATAAAGTGACCCAAAATCTAACTTGCATCAAGAGTTTCTATAAAGCTGCTAAAGCTCAAAATGCTTCACGAAAGAAGAAAACCTTGTCTGAATGAGTAGAAAACCCCAGGGTTTGCCCTCCAAACTTTCCAGGAGGAGCTGGGGGAAATCTCTCTCTTTGAACAAAACTGGGGCCGTTTTACATAAGCCCGGCTTATGCATGAATTTCAGAATACATTTACTAGAAAATTCATTATATGAAACATTTATCCCATGAATAAATTAGAGACTCTGAAATACAATGCAATAAAACTTTTGCTGCTAGAAAGATTTTTATGGGTGAAATAATGTGAAAATTAGTAACATTAAATATGATTCTCCTTAACCCAGCATAGTCCCCTACACAATTATTTTGACATGCTCTGGCATGCATAATCACAGATATATTCAAATAATGCGACAGAACAGAATCAGAATTTAGGAATATGCCAAAAAGTAGTGGAGCAGAATAAGGGACCAGTCCTACACCACTGAAGTTAACCAGAATTTTTCCATTGACTTCAAAGAATGCAGATTGGCGTTCAAAAGCTGTGGCTTCCCCCTTTGAAAAATGGTTATTAAGCGTACCTCAAAATATTTTTCTTTTTGTATCTGTTGTTCAGTAAGATATTCAAGCATGACGTGACTGTTTTTAATTAAGGCAAACCTCCACATGCACCAAATATAATGGCTCAAAAATAGGCCTGCATGGTTTGTTTAGTTAGACCGTCTGCTAAAAAATTTCTGAACTCAAATTAATATGTATACAAAGCTGTCATATTCCATTATGTTAGATGCACATACATTCAATTAGCAAAGTATTAGGGCTAGTCTCTTTGGGGCTAGATTTGCCACTTTCTCTCATACCGAGCAGAATCTTACTGTGTGAGTAATTCCCATTGGGTGGCAGAATGTGACCTTTCATAGCCTAAATTCGTGTGTATTTTTGAAAGTGCGACTGGAAGGAATAAGAGTGAGCACATCTATGCACTTAGTGCCATTGACCTAGACTCTGATCCTGCAAAACTCTCACCTAAGTGAGCAGTCTTTACTCAGGCGAGTCATACCATTGAATTCAAAAGGATCAAGTTCAAAGATTAGCAACATCAGGCCCCTAGCTGGGATCACAACACTTCACAGCCTTAAGAATAGATGATGTTTTCATTAACTTTCTCGGCGTAAAAGTCGGTGAGAAAAACGTGCATATAAAGCAACAAAACAATTTACCTTCTTCACAGGGCCAAAAATATCCAGAGTGACTTCATCCAACCTTACAAGTATCCTACTTTATTTATTCATGTCTATACTGTGCTTCCTACCATGCTAGACAACAGGGCTTTAAATCTGGCATGAGACTGCAGGAATTTCACGCCTCCTACCTGTCCAAGTAGGCAAACATCACAGCATTATCACATGATCCTAATCAGTTTCAAAATGCTGCTTCCTGTGCGGCAGGAAAGGTGTTACTACATTGGCGCATTTGAGTGTTCATTCTCACTGATTATTTCTCCTTTACTACAGAGGATGTTGAGAGGGGGAAAAGAGACTGAATAAAAAGCAGTACATTTACACACAGTTTTTTTAAAATGGCATTTTAAGTGTTTCTGTATTCAGTGTACTGTTATTTCTATCCTAGCACTAATTAATTCAGTGTACTAACTGCACTAATGCATCCATCTGCAATGCTGGGGGTGAAGATTGCGCTATACCAGCTGAAGTTCTGAATGTGCAGCGAGTGTCACTTTGGCGTAGGCGAAGGATTTTCTTTCCTATTCAGGGATATAGTTACTTCATTATTTATAAAAAGCAAGTCACTGCGATTCTCGCAAAAGGGAGCACGTGAAAGGGTTTTGATGTGCTTTCTCTTGCTGATTTAGTATGGCAGGGGGCGTCTCTCAAATACCCAGAAACTTTAGATATTGTAGAATGAAGCTGCCCACCTTGCAGGTGGGGGTGACCAACAAGAACACACAACACCAGTGCTCACTACTATTCACTGTTTTTTAATTAACATCTGTCTGCAATTCAAGGTGTTGGCTTCTATCTACACAGCCCTGAAAGGTCTGGAACCTGGTTATCTCAGAGACCAGCTCTCCTCTATCTCCTCAGATGGCAGTTGAAATCGTATGGAGGTGCTGCAGTGGCCAATTCTTAGGGGTGACCTCCTGGGGGAATGGTGGCAGTGCATTCTCAGTGAACAGTCCTTGACTCCGGGACTCAATTCAACTTATGGCTGCTGGGAGACCATGACTAGGCACCTATCAGGGGTTTCACAAGGCACATTGTTTGCAAACACCTCGAAGATCATAAGGTGATAAGTAACAGTCAGCATGGATTTGTCAAGAACGAATTGCGTCAAGCCAATCTAATTGTTTTCTTTGACAGGGTAACAAGATTTGTGGATGGATCGGTAGATGTAATATCTCTTGACTTTAGTAAGGCTTTTGATCTCTCACATGACCTCACAAATAAACTAGGAAAACACAACCTGGATGGAGCTACTATAAGGTAGGTGGCTAACTGGCTGGAAAACTGTTCCAATTGAGTAGTTATCAGTGGTTCACAGTCAAGTTGGAAGGGGATGTCTAGTGTGGTCCCACAGGCATCAGTTCTGGGTCCGTTTCTGTTCAATATCTTCATCAGTGATTTAGATAATTGCATACAGAGTACAGTTATAAAGTCTGCAGACAATACCAAGCTGGGAGGGGTTGCAAGTGCGTTGGAGGATAGGATTAAAATTCAAAATGATTTGGAAAAACTGGAGAAATGGTCTAAAGTAAATAGAATGAAATTCAATAGGGACAAATACAAAGTTCTCCACTTAGAAAGGAATACCGCAGAAAGGGATCTGGGGATCATAGTGGATCACAAGCTAAATATGAGTCAACAGTGTAACACTGTCGCAAAAAAAGCAAACATCATTCTGGGATTTATTAGCAGGAGTGTTGTAAGCAAGACACAAGAAGTAATTCTTCTGCTCTACACAATGCTGATTAGGCCTCAAAGGGAGTATTGTGTCTGGTTCTGGGCACCACATTTCAGGAAGGATGTGGACAAATTGGAGAGAATACAGCGAAGAGCAACAAAAATGATTAAGGATCTAGAAAACATAACCTATGAGGGAAGATTGAAAAACCTGGGTTTCTTTAGCCTGGAGAAGAGAAGATTGAGATTAGACATGTTAACAGTTTTCAAGTACACAAGGAGGAGACAGAAAAATTGTTCTCCTTAACGTCTGAGGATAGGACAAAACCAATGGGCTTAAATTGCAGCAAGGGCAGTTTAGGTTGGACATGAGGAAAAACTCTGTAACTGTCAAGGTGGTTAAACACTGGAATAAATTGCCTAGGGAGTGTGACAAAGCTTCCTCTCCGCCTTGTGGGTCCTGTGTTTCCGTTTAGCGGTGGGCTGGGGTATTCCTCTTTTCCCTCAGGATTTTTGCCATGCCACTGGGTTTACTGTCCACATTCTGCCAGAGCAGGGTTCCTCCCGGCCTCCCTGATGTGGAGAGAGGCAGGGAAGCCTCTCAGTTTCTGGTAGCCTCTCCAGGCATGGTGGCAATAGACCAGACACCCAGTTCAATCTCTCCCCTCTGGCGGAGTCTCTTCCTTCAGACCTCCGGGGCCCGGAAGCGCCGTCCACCCTCCTGAGCAGAGATTCTCTGGCCTTTTGCCTCTGTACCTGCGAGGCTTCTCTCCTAATGCTTGTCTGCATGTGCACTACCCAGCTCTCCAGTAGCTCACCTTCATTCCTCAGCTCCTATCGCGTGCCCCTATAGGGCTGGAGAGGAGGCTTTTAACAGGATCTGATAGGCTCTTGATTGGCCCCAGGTGTCCTAATTAACCTAGAGTAACCCCTGTTCAGCTACCAAGGGAAAAGGGACCTGCTTATCCTGGGGCTAATACATCTGCCTTCTGATTACCATGGCTGTGCCTCCTTTTCTGTTAGAAATGTGTTCTCCAAAAAAACAGACTAAAACTTTCTCAAGGCTTTGGATTTGAATAAGAATCCCTGAAAATCCTAACCAAAAAAAAAGCACTCTCTTGTAGCTCTCTGGCCTGACCCCATCACAAGAGGTTGTGGAATCTCTGTCATTGGAGATTTTTAAGAGCAGGTTAGACAAACATCTGTCAGGGATGGTCTGGATATACTTAGTCATGCCTTGAGTTGCAGGGACTGGACTAGATGACCTCTCGAGGTTCCCTCCAATCCTACGATTCTATGATTGCAATTACTTTGAGATTCTTTGACTTTACTAGTCATGGGGGTTCTGTTTGTTGCCAGGCTAAACACAGAATTAGTATTTTGCCTATTCTGGTTAATATCAATATTTGCATTCATTTTTTGTATGTGCCTACTTACTAAACCAGGTGACCATGAAGTAAATGTTTATAATAAGTCTCAAAATCCGTCCACTTCTTAGGACAGGAAACAAAAACCAAAAAAACTCAACCAAACAACTAAAAACAAAATAATAAGCAAACAATCCCCTCCAAAGAAAACTCTCCTCCATAGAACTCAACAAACTAGGAATCTATGGTTCACTCTACTTATTGGCTATTTTAGTCCAGAGTGGACAAGAGGAATTGTCTTCAGTGAAGTAAAGTCAGAACACCCAGAATCCCTTATCGCTTGTTTATTACATGTAACATAGCTTTGTAAGTTACCTTATGACATGTTTATAGTGGTGAAGAAAACAATTAGAGCTCCAGTCCCTGGAAAATCACAAACAGGCTCATTTGTGGCATTCTGTGTCTCTAATTAGTACATCACTGTGGGACAATGAATAGAAATATGTGAAGAAACTAAAAAATTTAGTAGTGCTAATAATGTTAGACTAAAAACCAAAGCTGAAAGTAACAGTACTCACAGGATTTGGGTAATTGCCAGGTATTCCCATTATAAGGTCTTGTCATCTGGTCCTAAGAGACGCTGAGGCTGCAATAAGTCTCTGAGGCCCTGGTATTGCACCTCAAGAAACAAAGCACTGATCAAGTTCATTCTAGGTTAAAGGACCTCAGCTGAGTTAAAAAAAAATGGTTCTCGATTTTTCAAAGCCAGTCTGCTGCCCAAAATTAGACATTTTGTATGTGAATCACTGGATTCCTGTATCAGTCATGAAATATTATAGCTTCCATCTGTGTGAAAGCAATGTTACTCTAATAGCTTAATGCACAGGGGGCATGGATTCTGAAAGACATATAAACAGTTGCAATATTTGTGTTAGACAAACTCCTCCTAACATTTAACCAGGCTCTCGGAGGCTGACATTTTTAACAGAGTTTTTGGAGAGAAGGGGAGCGTTTGTTATTAGAGTAAGGAGAAGGGACTTGACCACTTCAGTGGTTCCAGAAGAGAGGAGTTTCTTTACCCACTTGTTCATAATGGGAGGTGGTGTACTTGTTTAATCTCTACGATGTTCAGCCTAACTGGGCGCAACAGAATATAAGAAAAAATTTACAGGAAAACCTATTACAAGCTTCACCCTCCAGAAGGGGCACAAGCAGGAGTCTGCTCTATACTACACTCCCTGGTAACAGCCTGCTAGCTGAATACAGGCCGAACTCAGTAACCTGCCTGCTGCCAGCTCTGGCACACTGGGGCTGCAGGGAATGCTGTCATGCAATCTGAACATGCCCTCCCTGTGCCATGTCATGACTCCTCCTCACCGGGGCATTTTTTAGTTGTCAAGTTATGTCCCTGGTGCAAAGGGGCCAGGCAGGAAATGAGACTCCAGCCCATAGTTTCCAAGGTATTTTATCAAAAGCCACTTTACAAACATCAAATATTATAGTTTTCAGCTTTATCGTGCAACTGTAAAGATAGATTAAAGTGGGGTCTAAATGTCATGAGTTTCTCTTTAACTACCTTTCCCCTCCCTGCTCTCACACGGCCTTTGTCTCTCCCTGACTGATTTTACTCTTAGATTAAAAATAAAAAAAGTGAAGCAAATGTTATATATAAATATTGGCAGCATATAGACTTGCCTTTCATCCTGAACTTAATGGGCAAAGAGCTTCAGTCACTTTGCAAGCATTTCCAAGTGAGCCTAGAGGGGCCTGTTTACCAGAGATCGAATCTCTGGCAAACAGTTCACTGTAGCTCTTCAAACAAGCTGAAATTATGACCTTATGTTATTGTTTCTCAACAGCCCTAATCTTTGATGTAAACTAATGTTGACCTTTCCAGCATGAATTTGACATGAAGCCACTTTTGTTTAAAACACTCTATGAAAATTCATCACCAGTCTTATCAAATAAGGCCACTTCCCTATTTAATAAATATTGAATAATAAATAGCTGGAGCAGATTTATTCATTGTTATACTTTTTTTTTTTTGGACTGACAGTCACATATCTCGAATTGCTTGGATGACTCCCACATCACACTGCAGTCCATGCTGAAGTATTCGTTCAGGACCCCAACCAAAGCTCACTAAAGTTAACAGAAAAAACTCCCAATAGCTTTGGATCGGGCCCTCAACCTGGCTTGAGTCCTGTAAATTCTCTGGTGGAGAGTCTGGCTGCAGTGAAGTCAGTTTCAAAAACTCCCACTGACTTCAAAGCAGCCAGGATTTCATACTCTGTATTAGGAAGAATTGCAAGACTGGGTTTACTCTAGTCTACTCAGGTTCTTACACCAGATCCATCACTGTAGCAGAGCACCTTCCTTGAATGTATTATCCAACAATAACCTCTGACTGCTCCACATGGGTAGATGTATCTGCTATCCTGACAAGATACTTTATTCTTCTCAACTAGTTGTCACCATCCTTTTGTTTTGCTTCGTAATTTGTACAGTAGTAAAAAGAAATTGACAGACAGTAGAGCAGCATAATTATGTTAATTTTTTCAGAAGTGTTGTTGGTAATGTTTAGTGCTCTCATTTGCAGCTTAGTTGTTTTAAATACAAGAAATGTTAGTTGGAGAATGCATATAAATATGGGTAACCTTTATGCTGAGTCCAATAACTAATGCTAAATTAAAGTGGAATTGAAACAGGATTACAGGGATGTGTATAAAAAGGAGCATGTGACAGCCACATGGAGACCACATGAATCCATTATCGTAAGTACTTTTCCAGTAAGAGCAAAAGAGCTCTTTGTTACCACACACTTAAAATAAAGTGAAACCTAGAAAATATAAATGTCAAAATATCAGAACTTGGTTCATACTAATCACCCTACCTTTCACTGGGCCAAAGGATTACAAACACAATGCTTCAGTGTTAAGGACATGGTTGTACAAATACACACTTGTGTGAACTCAGTTTAATAATCACGAATAGGACCCCTTGAAAATAACAAAGACTGAGATGACAAATTTCATGGGTTGGTCATGGCAAAAAACTGCAGATTTCACAGCGAGATACAGATTTAAAAGTCAGGGACACAAAAATCACAAATAAAGACATTTAAGCTGCCACAAAAAATAACTTTTAAAGGTTTACAGCTATTTGTATCAACACTGTTATCACAAATAAATGTTCTGAAATGGAGTAAAACTGTCCCTAAAATAAACCCGAAGGGAAGCAAAAAATTATTAATTCCCACTCTTAGGAATCCTTTCCAAAGAACATTAGTTGGTCCCTTCCTTATTTTCATATTGGATACCAGCTGAACAAGCAAGTAAACAAAGTCCAGGACCACAAAATAAATTTCATATAAAATATGTTAAAGGTTATATTTTCTTACTATGCATTTCCCAGTTTGGGCTGATTGGGTCTTCAGGTTAATATTAATATAAACGTGCCTTTTCTCATAAGTAGAAAGCATATGGAAATGCTCCTATCATCCAACAAGGACCCAACAGCAAACAGTTTGTAAGGACCCAAACCCTGCGCACTGAAAATTCCTATTGACTTTGAAAGGCACTGAGAGATGCAATGACTGAAGAATTTGGCCCTCTTGAAGCTAGACAAAACTTGCTACAAAAACAGAAGACATGAAATGCAGCTGTTTTTGCATTTGCAAACATCATCACTTGGCCTGGTTTAACGCAAACCTTGTTTGGTGAGCAGTGGTGCTTTCATCTAACCTCAAAGCTGGATCTTTTTGTCCTGTTTACAGAGGAACAAACTTGCTTCCAAAGTTCAGAAATGTTTCTCCTGGAATCACATGGTATAAGTCAGGGTCTCTGATTGGAAAGAATCCTAAGCATGCAGAACTCTGAACTTCCATGGGGAAAGGTGAGTGTGCCACACGCTCTCCCAGCCCCCGAATGCAACCAGAGTAGGGCTTCATGCAGAGGGAATTCTGTAGGGAGTTGAGGAAGGGCCAGAATAAGAGAGGATAGAGCAGGGAAACGACTACTTATTGTGGCACTGTCCTCTGCTCCGTTCACTATTTCCATGTGAAAATCTAAGGTTAGATATTGCAGCTACATGCCGGGCTATTACTAGAGCTGGTCTGGAATTTGAATTTCCATTCCAGGGGAAATTCTAACACTTTTTTTTTAAATGGCTCTGAATTGGAATGAAAAAAAACAACAAAATGGTGAACTGTCCTGGAGTGAGGAAATGTTTTCACTTTCAAACCAAAAGTCATTTCAAAACCAAACAAAAATGAAAACAGCACTTTCTGACCGAGCTCCACTCCAAAGAGGAAAGATGTGGACCCGCTCGTTATTACCCTCTGGATCCCATCCACAGCTGCTACTGAGCAACTGCTGGGGGACCAAGACAAAGGCAGCACAGCCCCTGCAAGAGCCACTCTGTGAGGGCAGAGGAGGCCAAAGGAACAGCAGGGGTTTCTGCAGCAAGGCTTCTGGCTTCATGTGAAAGGGTGGCTTCACTCCAGGTACCTGCAGTACTGGGGAGTGTGCTCAGGAAAAACTGCCGCTCTCCCCCAAAGCTAATGACTGTGCCAGTGTAATGCCAACAAACCCCAGTTGTCAGCAGGCAGGATCGAACCTGGAACTTAGTGCATAAGCCACTAGCACATGAGCTACAAGCCAACAGGCTGTTAGCTAAGACTGTAGAGCAGACTCATTTTAACTCTCTCTCAATAGGCTCAGTGCCACTAGATGGGACAGAACACCACACCCAGGAGGTGTGTGGGTTACACCAGGAAAACTGTGAGGAGAGCTCATGATAACGAACCAGTGCGGGAGGGAATCTCCACGAGTATCCTCTCACGCAGATTTCCTGAAACCATCCCCTCAGCTGGGAAGGGGGTTTAATCCTTACTGTGCAGACCTGAGACCTGTGCACACAACCCAGCCCAATGAAGTTTAGTACTTACTGTAAACCTGGATACTTTTTATTGTCTAATTGCTTCATAATAAATAATGGTACTGGCCAAAGAAAACTTTATAAAAATGCCAGAGCCACAATGGCAGACCCTCAAGCAGAAATACAAAACGACTCCTCATGCACTTCTCAGAGGGAGGTAGCAATTTCACAGGGCACTAGTCATATTTGGAGGGCAGGGAGTAAGATCTTCTTCTTTTTATCCACCTCCAAACCAAGCTGGTCTACCTCCCTTCAGGGAGATGGGGTATTACAATTTGATTCCAACTTTAAATCCTTGACAGGGTTCAAGGTGCCAACAAGTTGTTGGCCAACCAGCTTTCAACAGCAAACAACTATGTCAAAGCTGGTTTAAGGTCAACCTGTGGCTTAACTAGAATATATTTCTGATGGCTCAGTTTTCAACAGTTTCTCAACCACCAAACAAGTGCAAAGGTCAATCAGTGTCTATTTAGAATCATTATTTCATCTGTCAGTCTAATGCACTGACCATTGTTATGATGGAGTTTGGCCTCTAGCTAGGAGAATGCTGAGCTCCTCCAAATATCGGTGGTGCACGGATGGCGTGATGGACGCCTTTCAAATCCTACAGTACCCCTACATATTTTCTGATTGCTCTACACACGGGTACTCATTATTGCAGCAGTTTATTCCAAGCCATGGGATATAAATGTCTCTCTGTACTGACTGGCAGGGGTGCTGTAAAACAACGCAGCCTGCGCAAACACATACACATGCACACTCCTCTCCCGCTCTCTCTCTCTGGGGAGATGCTGTATATTTTCAGTGTGATATAGCATGGACTGATCACCATCAATCAAGGCCTAAATTCCCAGGCCATCTCTACACATGAGTAGGCTTGCTGAGTGATAGGCCAATCTGCCACAATAGTAAAACTCTGTATACTCCCGAGACTTTTAATAGATTAACTTTTTAGACAAGCCAATAGAAATAACCAGCTCATTGATTCAGAAAGAGATCTCAAAAGTGAAAGCACTTCCAAAATTAGATCTTCTTTACTTTTAAAGGCAAGCAGATGGAAAACATTTTATTCGTATTTATTTATATTACAGTTAAATTTATGTTCCTTATTTCACCATAAATTTCAAGACTCCATAAATATGTATGTTATTTCACTGATTTTTAATAACCTGAAAACCTGTAACAGAAACCTATAATGAAGCACCCCATATACTGTAAATTAAAAAATAAATAAGAGACCTCAAAGAGGTTTCCTTCAAAAGCTGCTTTAGATTAGTGTTTCATTATATATATAACGAAGGGACACATCTGTAAACATTTCCAAAGTTTAAAGTATACTGCGAAGGAACTAGCTATGTTATCTATTCTGAGCACATGGTTTAACATTTGTTTATGTAAACCATATAATTGGAAACTCTGCCCATTTTCTGCTTGTGCTAAATATTCTGTGTATAAATACTTTTCATAGTAGATAAATAGGGTTTTTATTTAGGTCTTATCACCTTCATATTACATATTCATTGATTTCTAAACTGCCTTAAACAGCTCTGTAGATGTGAAACATTATGAATTCAGTTTTGGCACCTTGGTATTAAATTTGCATATCAGGTCACGCACCGCTTGACATACATGCAAAATTGCACTGCGGCTATTTTATTACAACCTACAAAAGATATTCAGAAACTGCATGCAGCATCAAAAATAAATTAAAATGGATAAAAGACACAATAGTGGGCCACTTTTTTTTATTGTTTAGTAGTGCCTCAAGCCATTTATATGTTCTAGTCAATAAACAAAAGTGAGACTAAACCAATTTTTAGCCTCTTTCTTTTATTATATTTTAATTGTTAGAGGTAAAACATATTTCTTTCTCTCAACTATCAATCTTATCCTAGTTAAGGTGAAGTGTTTGAAATCACAGGCTGTAAAAAGTAATACATGGGGATCATCACTCTGCATGCGTGTATGTCAAAGAGAGTATAGACATACTGGGTATTGAGACTCAAACACGTAGTTACATTTATCTATTTGATTTCGTATTTGAAATGTTCTCGTAACTTACAGTATTATGCCAAAAAGAAACTTGTATGGGGACTGTACATTTATCTGAGGTTAAAAGTGCATCAGTCAATGGTACTCAGATATCCCAGCGCCCTAGAAATATGCCAACTAGATACCTTAGAAAGATAATCTGCAGATTACTTTCCAGTGTATTCAGCAATAGGTACTAAAGGTGTTAGTAAAAATAAATAGAGGGCACATTTTCAAACTGTCCCTCACCAGACCTCCATTTCTGTGTCCACAAAATTTCAGGATCAAATAACTGTGGGGACAGTTTGGCACTTGCATTCTTTTGTTGGCTGACCCAATATCTCATCAGGACTGCAGATCAGGCACCAAGATGTTATGAAAACACTCATGGGCGCAAAGTTGTGCCTGGAATTATTTGTGTGGCAAGTTGCAGGTGCATTCAAGGAGGCTGAATTTTTTGAAACTCCAGACAGGCCCTAAATGTTTAAGAGTAAAATTCCCTAAATGTGATTTCCATTCTATGGCCAAAGTGAAGTTTCTAAGGGCTCTGCAGTTTGGACGATGGGGGTGTGAATAGCAGGGCACATGAAAGTGCTGCACTGGGACTCCTCCGTGGGAACACTTCAGGTGGAAACTACCAGGTTCCTAGTTTGCAAATTAGGAAATAGGAACCTTCTGAGTTCGTCCCCGCAGCATCCACACCCCGCAGCTTCCTCACTAGTGCAGCACTTTGCTGTGCACTGCTATTCGTGCAGGCATAGGCTAAGCCATCTCTCATGCTGGATCTGGTGCATGGAACCATAATACAACGGGAGGCCCCAGGTGGAATTCTGACAGACTCAGAGGGCTTGTATAGAGTGTCCAATGCAACAGCAGCATTTCTATCCTTTGTAAGGAGAGAGAGCATACACTCCCTGTCCTAAGGAAGCGGGGGACTAAGATCATCTTCCTCCCTATTTTGGATAGCAAGTATCCATGGAATCCTGAGCAGGGAGTGGTGCCTGCATTCCCCAAAGGGACTGGCCCCTGCATGGGAGTACAAAGGATCTGAGAAACAGTTCTTGTGCCCTGTCCCCCCTTGCACATCTCAGGGCCAGCCATACTTGTTCCCAAAAGGCTTAACGCCCTACTCAGCTATCACTTACTCATTCATACACACATATCCCAAAGAGTGACCTTATGTATATGACAAAGGTGAGTTATGCAGCACTGTCATATTGTATGCTGCCATTAATAACATGATGTGAATCTCACATCTGGAAAGTTACCTGAAGGGGGTGTGTGGTGGGAAGCCGGGAGGAAGATACACAGAAGTGCCTAAAAATTACACCAATTACACCCCACCAAACTGATAAAACTGCCCAAATGAAGGGGATGCAGTGATTAACACACACCAAACCAATAATCACCTTTTTCAGCACTGCCTAAGTGAAGTCAATCTGACATGCACTGTATAAGGTAGAATATCCAGATAATGTAAATGGCTAATCTTCACGCTCATAAAAGAAAACACAAGGGCCCAGATTTTTAGTTATTTAGGCGTAACTCTGTTCAGCATTTCAAGGGCTAAGTGATATAGGAGCTTAAGTCACATTTTCAAAAGTCACTTAGGCCTTAAGTGTCATTGAAAATGGGGGCTCCCAAGTCTCTTAGGTCTTGCATCACTGAGTGGAGCAATACCTAAATGTCTTTAAAAATCTGGACCACCATTTCACCATTATACAGTCTGTGAAGTACCTGCCTCGCTCAAATCCCAGACTGAGCCTTCTTTCCTCAGTAAGCCTCAAAACACCAGAGTTTGAGCCCCACAAATTCCTGAGATAAAACTCCCATCGACTTGAGTGAGAGGTTTGCCTGAGTGAGGACTGCACGATCGGGCCCTTTAAATGTATGCCGTCCAGCACATTCTTAAAGAAATCATCAAGACTATAGCAGAAACTTCTAATCTAATCGGAGCCACCATCTTCATAAGAGCATCTTTAAAAAAACAGACATACTATAACAAATTGTTTCAAAGCATTACTACAGACCACCGTGCTAAATTCCCACATTCTTAGCAGTTTGTAAAAATGTTTAATTTATGTTTATGTATTCTTATTCAAAATGTTAGTTAACAGCCTGTAGGGACCTGGTAATATGATCCTTTTTTCTTTTTTATGTTTATTAGCTACATTAATGACTGTTTCTGCAATTCCGCTACAAAGACTTGCGTTAATGAACGCCAATTAATTCTGAAATGATTTTAAACAAAGGGTGATGAGAATAACCAATCAGCCATGACAGTGTAAAGAGCGAGCAAGCTGCTGTGACCTAATTTTGTGTGTTGATTCTTTGCTGTCAGATCGCATTGCTATTTGTTAAGAACTCCTATAGATTTCATATACACATATTGCAACCTTATCATCTTAGCAATGCTCTGTTCATTTGTACCTTGAAAAATTATTGCGTGTAAGTACAGGTTTCAATAATATTGAC
This sequence comes from Chelonia mydas, assembly GCF_015237465.2. Lineage (NCBI taxonomy): Eukaryota > Metazoa > Chordata > Testudines > Cheloniidae > Chelonia > Chelonia mydas. The sequence goes on from NC_057855.1 coordinate 91,365,345, forward strand.
TTGCACTCTGCAAATACCTGTAAAAGCCAAACAGAGCTGTCTGCCACTGTTGGAAGGACTTTACAAATCTTGGCCCTGAAATTTTAAGGCATGGGAGCCGGTTTAACACTTGAAATATTAGAATACATAGAAATAACAGAATACATAGCCATCTGTCTTGTCCACCCTGTTTAATTCACAGACATAATAAAGATACGTTTATTTATTTGTCCTTGCAAATGAATTACTTAACTTGTTAATTCAATTCACAAAAAAACTAGATATAAAAATAATTTCCTGAAACCAGTAACAAGTTGAATGGTAACACTGTCTAAATACCACAGATATGTGTCAGATGTGGCCTAAAAATTAAATAGAGCATGCAGCCAAACATGATCTGCATGTGTCCACTGACTGAACATTAAAAAAAATAAATAAAAAAGTCTTCCAAGCCTATTCTAAATTGCAACAAAATGAATTGAAACTAGGAATGGCTGCTATCATTTTAGCCAACTAGGCACTTGTTGTACTTTTTTCAGATTGTCAGTGTTTGCACTAAAAAAGCAAAACCCACAAAAGCAAGACATTTTAAAGTTAAGATTTCCACAGCACTTAGACTGCCCCAGTGGGACAATTCAACCCACATTTAATGGAACTACCATCAGGAGCAACCCATAAACATCTGCAAAACTAACTCACTTTATCTCCTCAAAACTCTCCTCTGCTGTGCTGCCAACAAAAAAAACTTTGACAACAGTTATGCTGCTGGTCTGCAGAGACCACGGCCTATTGTGCTGACCAGTCTTGTCTTATGGTTTCCGTGTAATCCCCTGTGTGTCTGAATCCATCTGCGGTCTAGGGCTGCCAAGTTTCTAATCGCACAAAACCGAACTCCCTCGCCATGCCCCCTGCCCCGCCTCTTCCCCAAGGCCCCACCCCCACTCACTCCACCCCCTCCTCCCTCCATCACTCACTCTCCCCCACCTTCACTCACTTTCATTGGCCTGGGGCTGGGGTGTGGGTGGGGGGCAAGGGCTCTGGCTGGGGCTGGGATGAGGATTTTGGCTTGCAGAAGGGGCTTCCAGGCTGGGGCTGAGAAGTTTGGAGTGTGGGAGGGGCCTCAGGGCTGGGGCAGGAGGTTGGGTTGTGGGAGGGGTTAAGGGATACAGGCTTTGGGAGAGAGTTAGGGTGCAGGAGGGGGTTCCAACCTGGGGTAGAGGGTTGGGGAGCTGGAGGAGGGTTGGGGTGTGGTCTCTGGCTTGGCGGCTCTTACTTCAGGCGGCTCCCGGAAGCAGCCAGCGTGTCCGGCTGCTAGGCAGAGGGGCCAGGAGGCTCTGCACGATGCCCGCACCTGCAGGCGCCGCCCCTGCAGCTCCCATAAGCCGTGATTCCTGGCCAATGGGAGCTGCGGAGCAGGTGCTGGGGGCGGGGCCAGCACACGAAGTCCCCATGGCTGCCCCATGCCTTGGAGCCAGACATGCTAGCCACTTCTGGGAGCCAGCCTTAGCCCTGCGGCACTACCAACTGGACTTCTAACGGTCCGGTCAGCGGTGTTGACCGAGGCTGCCAGGGTCCCTTTTCGACCAGGTATTCCGGTCGAAAACTGGATGCCCAGCAACCCTACTGTGGTCTCTTAGACTTAGTTTTAGACTATAAGCCTTTTGGGGCAGGGACCGTCTTTGTGTTCTGTGTTTGTACAGCACCTAACGCAACTGGGTCCTGGCCCATAAGCAGGGCTCCTAGTTGGTATGGTAATACAAATAAAGAATAATAATGAACGAACAACTCTGGCCCTTTATGGCTCGTCCCTGCATAGTCCCTCATAACAGTGCTGAGTTCACAGATTCTAGAGCACCAGATCCCTGGGTAGAATGGGGTGTTTTTGTTTTGTTCACTTTTACAAGAGATCACATCACTGTAATGCAACTGTGTAGAATATAATTAGGTCTAGCCATAGACTAAGCCCTCTTTCTCCCATGTACCTAACCACATCCAGTACTGCTGGATTTTTGCTATGAAGGATGTTACGTGCCACAAATTGAAAGAGGCACCATTATTGGGCACAAACTGGTAGGTCAAAAAGTTCAGCAGCAAGAGTTTTTTGTAAAAAATGACGTGTCAGGTGAATTTATCAAAGGGGTAATTACTAGACAAATAGAAATGGGCTGGAAAAAGACTGGAGTGTGTCTCCTAAGTAACAATACTGAGTGTGTAACATCTGGACTGGTTTAAATGTGTAACTCTGCCTTCACCTCGATGGGGTGTCTAATCCTGATGAAGAGTTGAGGATTATGTTGTCCTCTAATGGCTGGCCTGCAGAGGGTATAAATCCTGATACCATTAATTGTAATGGAAACATTTCCTTCAAGTGATAGGGACCTGTGCATTTAGTGTGCAAGGCTGTGTGAGTATTCTCCCCATTCTTTGGATCAAGCAGAAGGGGACACGAGCTATGACAGATTATGGGAGTCTGGGCTAGGTTCTGGTCTCTGCTACATCAGTGTAAACCTAGAATAACGCCTCTAGTCTCTGGAAGTTTTGTTCCAGATACAGAACTGAGGTCAGCATTTTGGTTTTAACAAGAGTTGTTCTCAGCCCTGCACAGGGTCAGACTGTAATCCTTAACCAAGCACAAGTAGAAACAGCAGCAAAGGAAAGCCAGACAAAAAATGAGAAAAGTGAATTGCATAGGCATAAAAATGTTCTCATTCAGCTCTCTGTTATACAAGATGCACGAAGTTTCCACGCTTCTTAATACAGTCCTTTTCATGGGCGCTGAATTCACCTTTCCCCAAAGAGTGTGCACTGAGGCCCAAATCAGTCTTACGGAGGGACACTCCCACTGAGTAGGAGAGCACCTAAATTTTAGGCTATTTAGAAGCCTAAAGATGAAACCCAGTGGAATTTTCAGAAGCATGTAGGTTCCCTTCAGTGAGAGTTATCTGTGTTTTCAGGGACCTAAAAGCTTTTGAAAATCTGTCCCTGAGTGAAAAACTGCATAAAGAATTTGCCCTTGAGTTTCTATTGTAAATTTTGTGAAAGCTTCAAAACAAGGATCCTGATGCCTGCTGGTGCAGGCTCCAGATACACTCATGAAACCTGTGCTCAGCAGTGGACTAGAAGATAGCCATCCCATTTCAATCCCTCAGCCCCCAAATCCACCGAAAGTCCACATCAGGGCAAAAGTCAGAGAGTATTCTGGAGCAAGGGTCATCATAATTATATACATCTATCCTCTGACGCGGCAACCTTGTAGAAATTTGTAGGAGTCTCTTCATATTGTTCCTGAATTTGACTCATGTTTCTTTTTAACAACAGAAGATCCATGTTAACATCTAACCCTCCCCAAAGGGTTTATCATGGAAACACCAATTCAACCTTAACTGTAATGACCACATCTTACAATGCAGTTTTGCAGATTGATAGACATTTGTGCAAATGGCCTAAAAATGGAGCAGTTAAAGTAAGCTTCTAACACAATATGAATGTGTCATCACACCCTATATCAAGCAATTTCATATAAAATATGATGTGATACAGAGTTTTGCTGTTACAATACAAAGAATGGGGAAAAACATAAGTGTGGTATTAGTGTAATACTGGTGATGCAATGCATCATCTTACGCTCGGCAAGCTGGAATATTTTTCAGTTCTGAGGAACCCTAGCAGAAAGATAAAGATGGACTGACATCTTATTATCCACATTTGTGTTTGGTTTGCAAATATTATGTGGAAGTTCTCAGATCCACCGAGTTATTTCAACCAGAAAAGCTGCTGCATGAAACAACAGACATCTCAAGCATAAGGAAGCTTTACTTTCAACCTCCTAGGCTCCAGGCTTTTCATTATTCGAGCGTTCATATTGCTGTGTGCATTATACAGCTAACAATACAATATACAAAAAGGACAAAATGTCAGCCCCCAATGGAAATGAACTCACCACCTTTTGCTAGAGTTCAGCATTCGACAATCAGACCTCACTTAATTTAAATGCAAGCATGTTAGATCATCAGTCTATTATTCCTCCAGCTTTTTATAATGATATCTAACATTGGCCAGACATTGCACACCTGGCTGAAAATGTTTCTTTTTAAACAATGCGAGAACTAACCAATGTGCAAACCTAATAATTAAATTACATTTAGCCGCTGGCCATTGTTATTCTGTACTGCTCTCCCACTGAGGGAGCTACAGTGATCCGATTTAAGCAGCAATCTAGCAGAACACTTTTCATTGCCTGTGATTGTTGTGCAGAGTAAATTGGCTCACATCAGATTTGACTCTAATTTGGGTTTTAGAACAGTTAATTTGAACTTAAGCACCTATGGAAACGTCATTAACAGGAGGTTCTGCATTGGAATTCTCCCTGTAGTTATGCTGTTTAAAACTCACCTAGCAATGATAGCTCCTTATGTGCTGTATATGCTTTCCAACATGCCACTTTGAATATTGTGGGTGTTGGAATAGTTGTTAAAAACAACTTATCAGATATTTAACAGACAACGTCAAAGGAAAAGAACATTGTTGTACATGTCGGTTTCTGCTACATAAATGCCAAGAGGAAGCGAAGTTGTTTCTTTTTAAAGCAGAAGACATTGCTCCTGTGACAGTGTTGATTTCTATTATAGATCAAGATTAAACTTTTATCATTCATTTCCTCTGATGAAGGCTGATTCACCAAAGTGATAGCTGCTCACTGAAGGTCAGATTCTGCCCATTCTGAAGTCATTGGGAGCTGTATAAAAGTATCCAAAGGCAGAATTTTGTTCACCACCATCATTATATTAATATACTACATTTTAGTACTATGGGCTCATTAGTTTACGTAAAAGAATATTGCTAGATCCATTCCAGGGTATTTCAGCCAATCAGCAGAATAGAATCCATTGGATTTCAACTGTAAGAAGATTTTTGTTTTGTTTTTATTAAACTTATTAGGTGTTTTGCAGTCTGATCAACTGTCACAATTCATAATAATTCTATACATTAATAATGACTATACCCCGTATACCAGTACAAATAGAAGATACAGTGTCACTTTTTGCTCTGGTAGGGCAGGCATTTGATTTTATTCTGCCAGAAATCATGTTATCCATATCAAATCGTTACACCAACAATCCATCTCAGTTGCTACACTGAAACTTCAGACATGCTCAAGGAAGAAATATGGGGCAAACCTGGTTTTTTTTTAATATAGAACAAGAAAAACTATTTTTAATGAAGACAAGCCAACAGAAATCAGGTTTCTAGTTGACGACGCTGCCTAGATAAGACAACTTAAAATTAACTCCACATGGCTCAATAAGTAGAGGTCAGTGGTCAAAAAAAAGGAACCTTCCAAGAAATTGGCACCCAACCAGAAGTTTGCTACTGTTTCTGGTTGGGGTGGGGCGGATTCACCTTGACTATGCAAAATATGGAGGAAATCATCTCCAAGAATAATTTTTAAAAGTTATGGTTTTGAGCTGTATAATGGCATGGATGAGAATAAATTACACAAGTAGAGTCTCTTGATCTGATCCTCAGCTGATGTAAATCAGCGCAACACCATTGACATCAGTGGAGCTGAACCAATTTACACCAGCTGAGGATCTAGTCCTATATTCTTAAAAGAAAATCTAGTTACAGCAGATTATATCCCGAGAAGCACCCTTGGCTTTAACGGAGTTAGCCCAGATATAGAACATTGTAACTTAGAGCTGAAGAAATATTTTGTTTAACCTGCTGAAGATATTGCTATGATTCCAGAATCTAGATCCACCAAGTTTTTCTTTTTAAGAAGGATGAAGAGGCACTTTCAAAATTTGCCGAGTTACATTCCAACAATTGGGAGCAGAAATTGGTCCAAGAAATACACACTAGAACACAGTTCACTAAAAGTAGTCTCTTTGCCGTTTTCTATCTTCTGCTGAATAATGAGCATACTATTAGGATTAAATGTATTTCAAAATATTTAACATAGAAATGCTAATATTTTTATTTTGCAATTAAAATGTGTTCTTTACAATTTTTCCTGTATACTCATTCTTTTCCCCAGACATAAGTAACATGTAGACAGATACATTGTTTATTTATGACCCCTGTGACAGTTAATGTGGCATATGTGCCTACAATGTTTGACAGATAAAATGAGTTATTTACAGTAGCAGGTTTTATTATGTATGAAGATTGAAGCAGCTATAGTATTTGTAAAGTTCTCAATTTATTTTCCCTAGAGCTTGTTTCAGTGAGGATTGTGGTGTTTTGAAGCACCGCACAAGATGATAGTGCAAATACTAGTTCCAATCCAGTCAATATGTAGTCTTCCTCTGTGTTAATTTCAGAACTCTTCTTGGTTATTTTATTTGCATAGGACTTGATCCAAAGGGCACTAAAGTAAATGGGTGGCTCTCTGTTGACTTTGATCAGTTCAGGATTAGGCCCATAAAGAAGAAGAGAAATGTTCTGAAGAACAATCGGTTTCTAAGTCACTCTGCTTGTTTGGTGTATATATACAGATGGGAGCGAGGGGGGGGGGGGAAATGAATCCAGAAAAATGGTGACATTTATTTATTAATCTTAACTTTAATTACAGAAGGCCAAATCCCCATTTCCCATTGAAGTCAATGGCAACAAAACCATTGAGTTTAGCAGGATTACAATTTGATTGAAATGGAGAAAAAGCACTGATTTTCATTTTAACAAAGAAACTCAAATGTTGGCATACTGGATCTTTAAATGATTAGTTATAGCTACATATTTGGTTTTAAGGAGAAGAGGTCTGTATGAAACGTGTTTGTCTCTTTAGTCCATTTTTTTCATTCCTTGTGTTTGGATGGTACAGTACATTCTGTCAGTCAAAGTGCTGTGGACAATGTCATTTGTAATTACTATTGATTACTATCTTGGGGTTAAACCGGGTGTTTGTGAATCGAAGTACTTGAGTAAGCATGTTATGCAAGCTTGCTCTAGCTTTAAGAACCTAGTGCCAAAGGTAATCCATGAGGTTTCCATAATAGTACATTCAAATGACAACTTTAAAAAAATTCAAGGACAATTGTCCCAATGAACTGGGACTCTGGAGACCACCAGAGTCTAGACATTAGATTTGTGTTCATATTCTGGATAATTTAAGGTGGCTTTTATATACATGTGTTTATTTGCATGTGTAATGACTGAGTATGGTGTGTATTTATAATATTTATGATACGCGCACATATATCTTAATTGTCAGGGCCTCAAAAACTTTCAAGATCTTGGAGGCTGTCCATAAGGTCTTCTCTTCTTGGTTTGTTCAAGAATGGAAACAATAGCCCCAAATATCCACTATATCCTCTGCCCTATATGTTGCATGGTGATATTCAGTCAATGAGTAGTAATATCTTGTTACAAGGATGCAACATTACAATAATACATACACAAAACCCTACCATCAGCATTGCAACAATACAGGAAAAAAACGACAATGGGAGAACCACAGGTATCAACAGTTGGGATTAGTTTGAAATTCTTAACTTTTAATATATGGAAGCTTTTCCACCAAGTTTCATTAACCCCTAACATAACCAGTCCTCACTCCTCATCCAACAGATAGTGGCATATGCTACTCTGTGTGTGTATGCACGTGCCAGCTAGCCTGCTACCCAAGCCTGCCTAGCTTTAGACTTTTGGATTGTTTCTCAGACATCAAGAATTGACTTTAAAATCTCAGGATTTTCTGTAGGAACACAGCTGTGGCTGGTGCTGGCATCATGGCCACAGGCAATCCAACTGAGTAAGTTACGTAGGATGGAATAGAAGAGGGAGAAGTCACACCCAACATTTGCGGATGAATACTGTCGTGATTTAAATACGATTTAAAATAATAATTTAATTGATGTCATTTCCCTCCTAAAAAGTACAAACAATCTTGGGGGGCTGCGGGCGATTGAAAGATCGGCCAAGGGAATAGCTCAAGCTTCTCGGTCTCTCTGTTATGCTGCTAACTCCATCTGGTGTGATTAGGGATGATCAATCAGTCCAAGTCCCACATCTTTCATGTGAATGACTGTCCTGTTCCTCCCCAAGAGTTTCCATAGGCCAGTGGTCCTCAAACTGTGGGCTGTGCCCCCCTGGATCTGTGTGGGGGGAATGTTCAGGGGGGCACACAGCAGGCCTGGGCCAGCCCCCCGGGGGCACAGACAGGACCGGCTCTAGGCACCAGCAAAGCAAGCATGTGCTTGGAGGGGCACATTTCCAGGGGCGGCCTTCCAGCCATCCTTCTTTTTCAGGGCAGTTGCGCTCTCGGAGCTGCGCCACTTAGACGGGGCGAGGGCGCTGCGCCCCCGGCCGCAGCGGGAAGGGGAAGCCCCAGCGCCGGAATGCTGAGCTGCCAGGGCCCAGCCGCTACCTGGGGAGGAGAGGGCGAGTCCTGCCAGGGAGCCGGGGCTGCGCCCCCTCATCTGCGCCCTGGCTGCTGCACTGCCATGTGCCACCCCTTATATCGGGGCTTCTCTGCGCGGCCGGGAGGGTGGGAAAGCCCCTGCAAGCGCTGGGAGAAGGTGACGTCACTCCCCCCGCTTCCAGCGCCGCCTGCGAGCCCCAGCCCCACCTGAGCCTGGGGCAGCAAAAAACCTAGAGCCGGCCCTGGCCAGAGAGGGAGCGCCACCCAGCCCACCGCAGCCCCACTCCACCCCCCCAGCCCCGCTCTGGCCCCAGCTGCAGCTCCGCCCCCAGCCCCGCTCTGGCCCCAGCTGCAGCTCCGCCCCCAGCCCCGCTCTGGCCCCAGCTGCAGCTCTGCTCCGCCCCCATCTCCATTCTAAACCCAGCTCTGCCCTCATTCCCTCACCGCCCTCATCCCCAGCACTGCCTCTAGCCCCAGATCCTCTGCTGAGCCAACTCGGCAGTAATGGAGGCCGGGGGGCACATGAGGATTCCACTACTGGTAAGGGGAGAGCGGGGGCAGCAAAAGTTTAGGCACCACTGCCATAGGCAATATCTCCATTTGCCAGATTCATTTTTTTAAAATGCTTTGTCCTATCCTTCTCCACCCACCCCCGTGCTCTGATGAGCCGGTGCCCGTCCTCTCTCTTTTTCTGCCATAAGATACTGTTCCCTTGCTTTGTCCTCTCTCTTCCAGCCCTAGAGGAAGTATCCTCTTTACCTGTCCTCCTTTTGTTCCCTGCCCTGAAGGCAATGAGCCCAGTTTCCTCATGTCCTAACATGCCGCTCTCACTCCCATGGACCCTAGGGGTTTGTTCATCTGCCATCTGACACAGCTACAATGCCAGGTGGCTCTGTCCTTGTTATAACTTCGGTACATAGTCCTGGGGCGTTAAAATTGTACCTGTCCAGAATTCCCCACTCCGCAGGGTGAACCCCATTCTACAACACTGAGTAATACAGCTGGGCATGTGCAATGTTCTGGATTGACACAAATACAGCCGGGCACCACAGGCAAAAGTGCTTTTTCTTCTTTCTGACAGGAATTAAGCATGGAAGTTGCTGTAGAAACAAAGACTTTAAAATAATTGCATAATTCCATTCAATAAGGGCAAACAAGCAGCGCTAGTAAGTTTAAGCACTGCTTAAGCAACTTAAAAAAAGACTTCCCTAGAGTCTTGCTTTTGACAGGAGTACTGCTGAGAACTAGAAAAGACCAGTTTTCACATTTGTTTTTGCTAGTAGCCAAAATCAAAAACCACATGCAGCAAGAGCCTCCACATGGGCCTATCTCACATTTTATTATACAAAAATTCCTTTCTACTTTAATCACACATTTGCCCTTTTGTAAAACTGCGCTAGGGAAAGCCCTCCTCATCACCAAGAAATTAAGATAAAGGCACCATTTTTGTGACGCTCACAAAAATATAAGGTTCTGAAAGCTCTGCGGTAGTAGTTAGACATTATTCCCTGGGCCATACCATGACTAATGAAGAATCTGGTGCACAGACGAGGAATGAAAAAGATCTAGATCAACTATGCTTCACTTAGAGAAGGACACCTTGCTGAAGAAACCTTTACAGGAGCCAAGATTGCTGTAGGTTTCTGTAATCAATGTATGCTATCCAGTCCCATCCATGCCTGATCTGCAGTGAATGAGTCTGTTACCTCCCACAGCTACTGAGGCTTACTCTTTAAGCTCAAGCTGTAGACATGCATGCTTTCAGATCTGTAGGACTTGCGTTCAATCCCTGGATGTCTGCCAAGATAGAGACCATCGCATTTCAACTTGCAGAATTACCTCCAGACTGTTGCACTGTAGGGATGAAGTTTGCTTCTTCCTCCTGCAGCAAAGGTGGTGGTGGGGAAAGCCAAGGGTACTCTGAGAATTCAGAGAGGTATCAATGCTGAAGTCCTCAGCCTTCAACCAGCTACCTCTGTTCGTCTCTCCTCCCTGGCATGGCAACATAGCTCCTGAAATACCTGATGGTGGCTCCAACTAAAAGACCCCTCCCTAACACAGTGGTTCACTCATATGGAGGGGTTAACATCCAGTGGATTTTTTATTAGAAACATGCTACATAATGCAGCTTGTGGCACCTCCTCTTCCCTACCTCTAGTTCTAGTCCTCAGACCTGTGGGGGAAAAAACCTTACCCCTTAATGGGGCTTCTGTCAAGATCATGCAGCAAACCCACTGCTCTCCTCTCCTTCACCAGTTTGGGGCTCAATATGCTGAATTTGCCTCTTTGAACATCTTGTGATGGCCCTCGTTTGCTAACTGGAAATACAAATGGGCCCTTACATGGTTAACTCAAACTTCCAATAACACTGCCAAATTTATGAGACAGTCTTTACAAAAAAGATGGGGATTGTCTGTGAACAACTTCTCCAAGGTATTAGACACAACTAGGCTTTGCTTCAGCCTCATGGCTACATGTCTACTTATTCCAGCTATTTGTTCTTGAACAAACATATTTATTGTGGCCTATGCAAGGGAAGTCCCACTCTTCATTTATGTCTGGGTTCCTCTCTGCAAATTAACGACTTGGAGTGTGCCTCACCCTAGAAAGTGAAATGACTCAAGTAGCCAAGAATACAACAACATTGTTCTGGGCACCCAGACTGGAAATCACACATAGAATATGTTGTGGAAAATCTCCTGCACTATAATGTCAAAGCAGTCCCCTTGCTGTGGACTTGGCCTATGGAAGCTACCTCAGTTGCTGAATATAGCATTTCTTTCACATTAAGAGCCAAATTTTGGCTGTCCCTGCATGGGCACATGGGGTGGAGAAGAGGTACAGGGAGCCCTTTCTTCTTCTTGCATAGCTGCTGATGGAACAGCAACAAGTAGTCCACTGGTTGTGCTCCTTGAAAATAAGGTACAGAGTACTAGTATACCATAAATGATAACGGTGACTTATTTTCTGTATATGAGCAATACAGGATGAGTTCTGATGCCTGAGATCTATACTCAAGCCACAGCATAGTCAGAATTCAGTAGTAATGGGGAAACCTCAGGAGATCGAGCTTGGCTAAATACCCAAAAGCTTGGTTGCTTAGCCAAGGTCTACATTGGATCTGGCACCCCAAGGTCTACAAAAACTAGGATGGAAATCTTATGACAACAGGCTGCCTCACAAGATTTCCCGTGTTTACTGCTAAGGGCTTCAAGCACACTGTGTGTGTAGAATATTAATACAAGCAAAAATAAACCATTAGCAATAATGTATTACCATATATTCAATATGTCAAAATATATTCAAAACTGTAGCAAGTAATTTTCTTGATGACATCCAGATTCAGTTAGATCTTAATACTATGTATTTACAAAAGCAGCTTTTGCACATTTTAATTTCTTCCCATCTAATATGTAACAGTTACCACGGTCTGTTTCTTCTATGCTTTACGCCTGCCTCTGGTCCAAAATAAGTCTTGCTAGTTTGATTATTTAGAGCCTAGTTTTACAACCTCTATTCATGTTGAGTAATACCTTCCTCCTCGTTTTGAATCAAGAGGACTACTCGAGGAGCGATATCAGTGTCAGTAAGGGTGGTACAATCTGGCCTTTAAACTCTAATCTGGCTGTATTTTACAGATCACTTCTTCACCAACACGGATGCACTCTTGTTCATTTCCAAATTTGGATTATTCCATCTGTAAAGTATTTTTTGGATCAGATGTTTTTATGTTTTTCGAAAATAGGCAAAATAATTTATCACAGCATGGAAGGAAAAATTAATCCAACAATTATATTTAAGTACAACTTGAATAGGATTTGAAAAGACTTTCTTATATTCTTAGGTAGAGTCTATATAAACCCAGTTGTGCTTCTATTCCATGCATAATAACTAACTATTCAGCAGGCATGGAATATCAATATAAATAATTTATAGATAGAATAACTGCATCCACTGGCATAGGCAATGGGGTATCCCGAATATTTACTGCTAATTCGCTGCCTGTTAGCTATCTTTTCATAGTGCCATTTTTGCAGATGAATTAGCCTGACTCCTATAGAACTTCTCTGGAGAATTTCAGGAGAATTTTGCATTATGAAAGATTTGCAGGTGAAGGCTCTAAATGAATGTTCAGTAACAGATGAAGAGATTCATCCTGACATGAGCAAATACAGAACTTTACATCCTGACAACTTAAAAAAACATCATTTTTTTCATGATTGGCAGGGAACATATTCATTACTAAACACTACATGCATGTGAGGTATGAATGTCACTGGGAGATGCATGTATTGCATCAAGGGATAGGGCCAAATCCAATGCTACTGAAATTAATGGAAAGATTCCCATTAACTTCCACAGGAGCGGGGTTGTGCCCTGTATTCAGTCAACAAAGAGCCCAATCTTGCAAACAGTTCCACCTGTGGACTCCTGTGTGGAATCCTATAGAGGTCAATGGATCTGTGTGCAAGAGAAGCTCTTTGTTGGCTTGAAATGTTTACATTTGGCTATTTTTGCATCATTAGCTATTAAATAAGATTCCAGGATTGTCACTGTGGTATCACTTTGAAATTCAGAATGTCTGTTGAGTCAGTGTGAAGTGAGGGAAACAGCTGCAAGCATGACTGAGAATATCACCAGATTTTCGACTCAAGCATGTTAAGAATATCACCACATTCAATGATCACTGGATTTGTGGTCTGTTACCATCCCATTTTTAAGTTGTCAGCCATTTCTGAATTATACCTACGTGACAACGCAGGCCTTCAGCTACAGTAAGTTACGTATCTATGCCATGCCAACAGACCTTGACCATGGTGCCATCAGAGGTACCTCAGACAATCACTATACATAAGCTACACCTAATTTGCATGCAAATTGCCCAACTGCCACAGTTCCTACAATATGGGCTTCCGGCTATTAGTATGGCAAATAAAATGGTTGCCTGAACAATTTTTTTGAATAAAAAAACCCCCCTACCTCACCGTGGGTCACACTTTCAGGGCATAGGTATATGTGTGTGTTGGGGTACAATCTCTCCTTTCTCCTGATACCACTTACAATATGAAGTTTCACCCCAGAAGGAAACTGTCTGAGAAAGCTACAAAGAGCCGAAAAGAAGGGTTCAGAATAGGCCATTCTCAACTGTAATGCACCAGAACAAACAATATATTCTCAGTGGAACCCCATCCTACAGTGCTTGAAATCCAAGGGAAATGGGAGTTGAGAATGCTCAGCACTTCACCGGACTGAGACCTATGTACACATATAGGTCCTGGTCCAAGTCATACAGCCCTTATTCAGGGAAAGCTCTTATTAGCATAAAGGGGAAGCAGTGGATCCAGAAGACAGTGAGAATCACAGAGGTTTTTTTAAGCTTATTGAAGTGTGTGTGTGCTTTAAAAATTAAATTCCATATTTAGGAAAATAGCAATCTCCAGATTTATATTTAAAATATAGGCAAATGTAAATGGCAGCCTGGAAATTTACAAACAGCAGAAGTAATTGCCTGCTTGTCTGTGTGGATTTAAGTGTCACAGCTTGCAGTTCAATGAAATACAACCCCATGAGTTTACACATCTGGGGGACATAACAATGAAATTATTTTGGGGAAGCCTGTAAGGAAAAGCAGCATGTACTGTTCTAACTAAAATATGTTTAGACTGGCAATATTAATGGGGATTTAAACTTACACTTAGTATCGCGGACATGTCGGCTCTCTGGGATGTTTACGGATCCAAGTGGAAAGAAAAGTCCATTCACCTGGGAAGAGATTGCGTCTGCATTTATTTTTTCCCCTCCCTCCCCCCTATTCTTTTTCAAATTGCTTCTTAGAGGACAAATTAAAAAGGCAAATTTAAAATCAACATCAGTCCATTTCCTAATCCCTGTTCTCAGGACACAGGGGGAATTGCCCCCTCCTCATCCCGTGGAAAATCCTACGAGAGAGGCAGCTTGGGGTGAAACTTTCATTGCAATTCCCCTTGCAGTGTTTCTACAAATTCTTCTACTCTGGGGTGTGTGTGGACGGCATTACCCACCGCTTCCCTCCAACTATTCAAGAAACCGGAGAGGCTGACCCTTAAATCCCACAAATGTCAGGGATCATCCACATGGAGGACCCCTTCTACCAGCACCGAGCCTCTCTGTGCCCTCTTTGGCTCAGAGGCAGCATTGAAACAATGAACGACATAGCCAGGGAATTCAGCACAGGCAGCTGCCTCTGGGACTCCCTTTAAAAGGGGAGAGCATCTCAGTGCAAAAGGTAGCGCTGCCTGGACTGTATTAAATCTTGTGCAGACCTCACATAAGGCATGGGGACACGAGGCAAGATCCCCCTGTCCATCTAAATCCCACACCAGCTCAATCCTTCTGCATACTTGCAGAGCTCATCTTAGGGCCCTGAGAACGGTGTGGGATGATGACATTAGGGTGACCAGACAGCAAGTGTGAAAAATCGGGACAGGGGGTGGCGGGTAATAGGAGCCTATATAAGAAAAAGGCCCAAAATCAGGACTGTCCCTATAAAATCGAGACATCTGGCCACTCTAGATGCCATGCTGACCTAACCTGATCCTATGGGGGATGAGGGGAGATGATCCACATACACAAGGGCCCCACCATATGCAACTTGAGAAGAACAAAAAGGCATATTTATCAGAACCCGTTTACGTATTAATTCAGTTGGGATATTCTCCTCTTCTCACAAATCTCAGCATGAGTAGCTGAAACCCATAGTGCTGCATCAACCAGATGGGAATGTAAAAGCAAAAGTGCATCTTGGCTATTCACAACAGGAGAGGTGGTTTTTCTAGCTACTACATATTGCATTACCATGATTTTCAAAGGAGACATTTTAAAACTTCCTTTTGGCTTCAGATAAAACTTTTTTTTTCATTTTTTACCCTTTAGCTCTTGCTCTATTGAATGAGAGAGTGGTTTAATTGTTTTGAAAATGGGAAATGGCATGATTATCTCTATCAGTACTACTTTGGCTTTATTACACAGTCTTAAAATGCACATTTTATAGTGCTTCACATATTTACATCTACCTATCTAAAACACACACTATTGTAATATATTATGTTGCAATTAAAAGCCTACAATCTAAATCTGATATTTCTTCACTAATTTATTCCCAAGCCAATATGTATTTTAATGTTCCAAACCGTTGCTAATTAACACATGGAAATATTTTAACATGGATTTTGATTAATTCCATTTAACAGTCTAACCAGTGCTAAAACATATGTGGTGTGTCATTTCTTTCTTTTGAGGAAGGCATTGGCATTAAATCTTTCAATCTTCCTAAGCACCAAATGCTAATTTCAGGAAGATTAAATAACAGACTGCAGCTACAGTTTCCTTTCTTTGCTTCCCAGAAGGTAAAATGAACATATTTATGTGGGAGGAATTTCTTTACTGCACAAGCGAACATGCAGAAATTAGATTTTTTTCCCCAACGTTGCTAATACACTTGCAATAGCCTGCCAGCTAAAGAACTTTAACCTATATCTGCAGTTCATGGACAGTTGCCAAGCTATATGTTCAACTTTCTTTCCCTTAAGTATTCCCATATGATGTTTTCACCTGCAGCCCCTAAGTGCTTTTCCATACTTGGATCAGAGACAGCTAGCTTAATAGTGGGGTGACTGTGACTATAACTATAAAGCTAGAAATACTCATATAAGACCCTCCTCTCATTTTCATACTTTGAAGCTATGTTATAAGTAAATAATACAGGATGGTCCAAATGGTTTAAAGTGTGTGCAATTCCGCATGCCTCTGAACTAAGCATGCCAAATGTGTGACATACGCATTCAAAGGTATGGACACGTGCCAACTTATTTGCACATGCAAATCCCCAATTTATACACATTCACCAGGTATGTCACATGCATCTCAGGAGTGTATATTCAGTGTTCTATGCATCCCCCTTTCGTAGCTGGTCCAGGGAAGATGAGCGACTACTCCAGGGAGTTACTCCTTTAGCTGCAGTGGTAGAAGTTCATACCTTTAGTGCTGAAAGTCATGGGTTCAGGCCCCAGGGATGGACTCTCAATGGCTGTTATTACACATGCAAAAATCTGTGCATGCTCTTTCTCCTGAACGTTACAAAAAAAATGAAAAAAAGCCTTCTGTGTTTCCAGACTATTTGCAACCTGCAGCCACAGTCTGTTTCCTGTGCTTTCCCACAAAGCAAGAAACATAATATAGGGACAAAATCCCAGAAAGTAATGAATGGAAAGGGTAGCAGATATGTACAGTAGTATTTTTCGAGCCATCTGTGTGTTATTTTCAAAGGTTTGAGTTAGATAAAGTAACATTTAACAAGGCATTTGGTGCAATTTTCAGATTTACAATGATGCCATTCTACAAAAGGCCAGATTGCTGACATCAGATAGCTTGTAGCGCTCCCAATATCTTTGGTGGGAAACATGCACGTTCATTTGCAGGCAGAATTTGGGGCCAAAGTAAATATCTGCATCATTAAAAATACAAACATCTGAAAGATTTGCATCTAAACATGTTTGAAACCAGTTATGCTTCTATGCCTTGGTTTCAGAACTCACAATTATTATGTATTGTTTAAAGCAAAATGTGTTCTACAGAGCACTTATATTTTGTGCCAGGGTCTCAACTCTATTACACCAGTAGGTGTGGTCCCATAGGAACTGCTTGGTCAATTGAGGATCACCCAGATTGGTATGGGATCCAGCCCTGCCCTGGCAACACCCTCCCTACTCTGACTTACCCCCTCTGCCAGAGGGCAGGAGATGCAAAGCTGGTTATTCCAACTTTATATCAGCACCTTGACTACAGTAGGAGTATCCAGGGAGTAAGGTATTACTCAACATGAACAAGGATGTCACAAGCTGGCCCTCAACAATTGCCTCCACGTGGCTTGGTTATGTCTTCCTTAAATTAGTATAGGCAGGTTAAAAAAAAGAGTGGGTTTATAGTGGATTAGGAGATTCAGCCTCAGGTATGCAGAGGCAGTCATATCTCCATAATAGTTTGCACCCATACAGCACCTTTCTGCCAGGGATCTAAAAATGCCTAACAAATATTAATATGCAGGAACTGTTTTCCCCAAGGCTTTTTGAGGTCACTTTATTTTCTGCCACCTCTGGCTAGGCAATTGGAATAATAATATTTCCTACAATTAATTTGGACCAACAACTAATGGCTTACAATTGCCATTCAATTTGGAATTGGGGAACCTCAAAGGGTTGGAGATTTTTGCACATGAAGTCACACAAGAAGATGCATTCTTGCAGAACACTGGCATCTCTGCCTCCCCTCCTAGGCAGAATTCAGAGGCACTGGGGGAAAAATATCACTGTGTGAGAAAAACCATCCAACACCCCAAAATACTGGGTATGGGGGTCAGTTATTTCATCTAAACCTGTTCACTTGTCTCTATTTTACAGGCTTGATTCTGTACCCAATGAAGTCAAATGCAAAACTCCCATTGACCGCAATGGTTCAGTATCAATTCCTAAATGCCCATGATTATCTCTGTAGTTCCTGTTGCAAACAGATAGGCCCTAGCTGTGCTATTTCCCCCTCCAATATCCTTACCCCCCAAAAATACTCCTGCTAATGACAGTCTCAGCAATAGGACAGTAGCTTAACAAAGCAAGAAAAGGCCACAATAAGAGGTCTTCAGACGGTTGGCATCATATGTTCCTCATTTAGGAATATCTCAAAAACATTACTTCTCACAGTATTTACAAATGAAAAACACATGGCTATAACCTATAATACTGCAAGAAATAGTGCTCTTCTGGTTTGTTTTTGGCCTCAGACTTTTGAAATATGAACCAAGTGAGGGGATTTCAGCTTAACGCTTGATTCAGTCCATTATTCTTAAACCCCCAAAGTTTTGAAGGAAGAGTGAAGCTTGCATTCGAAAAGGCAATGTGCCCACAAATACAGTAATGCACTTTATTTGGCAACCAAAGCATAATGTATTTTAAAGGGGAGTTAGTTACCTCAAGGCTTTTGCTTTCCATTCAATTAAAAAAAAACATACTAAACTGGCTTTGGGTGCCCATAAAAAGTTTTATAAGTCATAGACAAAGCCTCTTGCGTTTACCATTTGGGTTGAATCAATATGGTTATCTACCTGTCAATTTTTCTTGCTCTTTAATGCAGAAAGTGAGCAGCTTTTTTTATAGCTAGCTTAGACAGTACTAAGTTAATCAATACATCCAGAGATAACAGGATGATTTGAAACACATATAACAAAAGACTACCACTTTGCTGTATAGAGAACCCGTCAAAATATTAACCTAGAAGTCACGCGGAAACAGAAGTTCTCCATCTTCCATGACTAAATGGGTGGTGACAGTGGGGTTGTGGGTCTTTTGGATGTGTTCATAGCGTTGCATTTTTGGGAGAAATTCAGTGTTTCTTATTTTGCAGGAATATGTAGTCAGCTACGCAGAGATTCTTGGGAACACTGAAGAGTTAAAAATTTTCTTAATTACCCCAGATTTACTTGGCCTCAAAAGAGCTATTGGAAACTCTTGCATAGTTTGTACAGTGCAAATGATTTTTCACAAGCTTATCTGGAAACTGCTCCGATGTTCCCACAGACCCGAAAACCTCTTGATTTAGTCAATGTGCTCAGTAATTTGTGTCCAAGCCCAAACTGAAATGTACAGGCTTACTTTCAGCTACCTCATGCTGAGTTAGTCAATTTGAAATCATTTGTAAGCATCTGACTCCTAAAGATTTAAATATACATCGGTATATCAAGATTCTGGATTTTAACACAGCAGCGAGAGGATCAGCTGTTATAGTGATTTCTAACCCCTACATTTTCAAAGAAATGCATAGGATTTAGCTACATAGTTCCCATTGAGAGTTAAGTTGCAATCACACACCATCATCCCACTTAAATAGGTGGAATTCTGCATACAGTACAAAAGCTGTCACGGAGTCTAGGCTTGCTAGTATTTACCAAGTGTAATATGCAAGTGCAAAATTAATATATACATACAAATATGGAATAAAGAGACCAATACAAAGAATGAGAAAAAGAAGATATGTCTGAAAGTTGCTTTAACTCCAGTGCCCATGTTGCCAACTCGATGTCACGGGTCTCACAATATTTGGTGTTTTTCTTAAAGCCCTAGAACCTGGAGTCATGTGACAAAATTTGACTCTAATATTTCATTAAAAATAATAAATTTCTAACCCTTGTGGTTGCAGAGTAAAGCTTGAAAACATGAATCATACAGGCTTTGAAGGTAAATAAAAAGAACCCCAAATTTATTTCTTTTTGAAATTGTGATTTTTTTTAAGCCAACCTAATGAGTTTTTGAGCCAGACTCATGCTTGTCATAGGCAAGACAGAGTGCTATTCGTTGTGTTAGGATTTGAATTCATCATATTGTTGTTCTAAGAATTTTGACCTTGACAATGAGAAAATAGTAACTATGCACAGGGAAGTGATGTTAGATATTTTATCTATATTCATACCCAAGAGGAAAAGCAAAGGACTGAAGGATCCGGCAACCACCAAAATAATCCCCAAAGGATATGGCAGACACACAGCGTGCCTGATTCTTCCCTTAGCAATGACTGAACAAATGTTTGTTAATTCTAACCGAGTTGAGGGCTACATGGGCCCAATCAAATAACACCAAGCATGCTATAAAATTGACCACTTCCTCAAGCATAGCAGAATGCCTCCAGGGCACTAAACATTCTGTATAAAGCCATGATAAATAGGACCATATTTTCACAGTGGCCTCAACCCATCCTTTAAATCTGCGTGCCTGGCCAGTCATTTTTGGGTATCAAAGTTTTAGCAGAACCAAATCCTCTGATTTGCATGCACAGATTTGCATAGCCTGGTCTTGCAGAGGTCTATATGCACGATTTGCACACACAAAATTAATTTGTTCATATAACTCCAGGTTTTGAGGTGTGCAAAAACTTGAGCACCCAAAAACTTGGCCGTGCCGTCTTGGTGGGTGGATTTAAAGGGTGGGGTAAGTTTGAAAAATTGGCTCTGAGCATCCAAGGGAACCTACAGAGCCAATCATAAGAAGCAACCAAAAAGGCAACTTTCCTTCCAATGGTTTGAAGGGGTCATCATCACCTGCAATGTTATTAGCATGGAACCTCATGTGGCAGAAATGAAATTGTTTCAAGCAGATCACAACTGCTGGCGGCAGCTAGGGAAGGTTCATAAATTGACATGCCACCCCCAAATAATCATAATCCTTCACGTCAATTGTATAAAGATTACAACAGAGCCCCCCGCCCCCCCGCTGTCATTCTGAAAATGTTATGGGTTTCACAGTTGTGCCCTCTCAGTTCTGATTAAGCTTAAACTAAACTAGTTATCTATAACCTTGGATTAGAAAGAGTTTTATTGCCAAATGTAAGTTAAATTACATTCAGAATGCACATTAGTGGAAAACCATACAGAGGCAAAGTTTGCAGACCTTACACAGGCAAAATGATCCTTAAATCAAGTGGAGTTTTGCCTGTGTGAGGACCATTGGCTTTGTCCCATGCCGTACATTCTACATAGCAGCAGGAAGTCATTCCTGACTGCAGCATAGCTTTTCTCTCCCTCTGCCATTCATTGTTCGCTTTTATAACACATGGACTGTTTTAAGATTATTATCTGTAGTCACTGCTGAAGTGACTTGAGTTTACTGTTTACTCCATAATAAATGAAGCTAATTATACACACAAAGTGTTCGCTACACAGGCTATAAACCAAAGCAGCTATAGGCACAAATTCACCACATAACTTTTTCATTTGAGTGACTACCAGCCTTTCCATTAATAAAAACAAATGGTTCACATCAGTTGTATTTAAAGCTATACCAAGAGATTCTGGAGGAAACCCTGCCGTCATTGAGATCAATGGCAAAACTCCCACTGACATGAACAAGGCCAGGATTTCACCCTCCTGTGATGAACGTAGAGGAAAAGTTGATCCACGGTGTAAGCCTGATATTCCACTACAGAGAGATACTCCATATTAACGCTGCACTTCAAAGTGTGCTTATTGACTCATTGTTATTTTAATAGAGATCAAAAGTGAATAAATGTATTTGCCTTTGCACCATCATTATTTCTTTTATATGCAATTATTTACTTGCCAAACACCACTAGCGATAAATTGCAAGAGAGTATGAAGCTATCTACCTCAGCAGATTTCTAACCTAAGGTAAAAATAAACAGAAACATCTGTAAAGGAATCTTGTGCAAAGCTACATTTATTAACAAATACATTTTCTAATAAAATGCCATCTGCAAGCAACCCTCAGCTTCCACCTGATATAAACAGGCCTTTTTACTGTTTTCAGATGCAGTTCCCAGAAAAATTATTCCAAACTCTACTGCAAAACACATCAGTCTTTGTTGCTGCCTGGAATGTTAATAAATAACATCAAGTTTTTAAACAGTCAAACAAATTATTGGCTCAAAACAATTATTCCAATAGGAAAAGCTGACCTTTTCCAATAAAGTGTCTTAAGAATTAATCATTTCTTATTTCTGGTATAAAAATATTAACAAGCAGGGAAGTAATCTTGGGGGAAAACAGAAAGCTATGAAAATCCCATGTTGTAACTCTGTTCATGCATGTACTAAAAACCTACCTTGCAATGGTTACTGCTTTAGAGCAACTCTGAATAAGAAATTTATTATATCAGTACAAATGCTTCAGCTGGTACCCTTGCAATACAGCTGTGCTTGAAGTGTCCAGGAGAGAAATAAGAGCTAATTATAACTTTAATCACAGAACTGTTGTAACAGACCAGCAACACAAAACTCAGCAATTTAAGTTCTTGGTGCCAGGAATTGGCATTGAATCCCACTGCTAAGTGCTATTGAAAAATGCATGAAGACTTAACGGGATACATTTTCAAAAGTGTTTCTCACAGTTTAAGGCACATTAATTCCATTAAAGTCAATGGGAAATGAGCAACGAAAACATACCCCTTATTGTTAGCAGTTCTGTACAATGGGCATTAAAGTGGTCAAGGCATTTCCAAGTTTATTTTAGATTTTTTTTCTCCTTTGGCACAGTGCATAACAGCATTCTTTAAATCGGATTAATTCCAAAATAAATCTGCAAAACTGTGAACAATGCAGCTGAATTAAGATATATTAGAGTGCTGTGGCCAGCCAAGGATCTGACCTTTTACTGTTAGTGTGACAGAATCAAAGTTAGCATTCCACACTTTGATTTTAAAAATTGATGTATCACTGCTTACTAGGGTTGTCACAACAATCCTTACCAAAAGAAAAGATAACCATGCATTTTCTAGGAAAGGGGTGTCTTTTCAGATCACAATTTCAGGAACTGGAACTTCATACTTAAAGAAACAGACATATACTAGGTTAAATACTCATCAGGTCAGACCTGTTAAGATTCTAGAAAAAAGTGAACTAAGAAAATGACTTACCTCGCTAGCTTGAGGAATGGTAAGCTTTGGTAATTTATTCTTAGAACTGGGTGCATTAGCTTTTCCTTCCAACAGTGTTCCAAATGTTTGATTTCCATAACCACTCTCAATTTCTATTGGAGGTTTCAGTTCAGGTGAGTCATTAGGTACTTGGTCCTGACCATCCATAGGCCTTACATAAGCTGTAGGTTTTTGCTGGACCATGCTAGTTTTACAATGCAGTCCTGGTGGGAAACTCTGGGTTGAGAGACCATTGTTTGCGGATAACAAAGATGTAGAAGGAAGTGGAGATCCAGGACCGTGCCCTACAAACTCAAGTTCTACAGGTGACTTGGAATGACTGTTTTCTTTATAAGAATGTTCTCCAGTTGTTGATTTGGAATGATTGTGCCTCCGTGAATGTGAAGATGATGGAGCCGGGTTTGCTTCCTCAGCGCCTCCATTTTTATGTTGCTCACTCTGACAGCTGTAGAGGTCGTCGTACCTGCCTTGAGGCTGGTCATGTGAAGAGCTATGTTTTGTCCTACTCTGTTGACTATTGGATTGGCTTGGCTGTGCACCATTAGAGCTGTGACCACCACGTGACCAATCTGTCCTGGATTTCCTGCTGCTCTGGTGACTGTGTAGCAAAGTAGAATTTGATGACAGTGAAGAAGGTGGGGGCATTGACGTTGACGAGTGACCACTGATCTGGTGAGACGGAATCATCCTGTTTCTCTGTTCTGGAAAAAAGTTCTGTTCATTTTTGTCAATGGGAGTCTGTGGTACAGAATTCTTTGGGATTCCTACAAGGTGGCTCTGGTTGGAATGGTTGGTTAACAAGTCCTTCATTTCATCATAGTTTCCCAATGTGTTTTGGACACGGTTAGCAAGGGCATCACCTTTATTTGTCTAAAATACCAAAAAGACATAGGGAAAAGAGTGAGTAAATTCCTGGTTGTGAAGTTACTGCTTGGAATGGTTGTCTTAGGAAACGACGGCAAATGTTAGCTACTTAATAGCGTCATGCTGACATTTAATTTAATTTCAATTACATTTTGCATATGTTATGTAAGAAAAACTCATCAATAACTGTGTTCAAAGAACCTCTTGGAACAGGCTTGCATGAGTAACATTTGTATACTGCTTCCTTTTTTCTTAAATATGTTCTCAGAGAAATATTTAAATTACATCAGTTATGGATGTTATGAGCAAAACAGTCTGGTTTTATGTCAGATAAGTTGGGCTTGTACATTTTATATTCTGCAAAATGTGAATGTTCAATTACTGGTTATTGAGTATTTGAATTAAAATCAAACATTTTATTTAAATATGTTATTGCTATAAACCAGGCTAAACCAACAATAAACATAAGGAGCTAAATTCATCCCATGTGTAACTTTAATGATTCCTTTATACAGGGCTCAGTTTGGCCCAATATACGTAATATTTGAGATCTAGAAAACATACTGCTTCCAACTGGTGAATTAACTGCTACTAAAAGAGTGTTCCAAAGATGTACTAAAGTAGCATGTAATTTCTATATTCTGAAGCACCAGGAGGCCTCTATTGGCTGAGAGTGTGGTGTGTTCATGAATCAGTCACTCACACTTCTTCTCTTCAAATCACAATAATCATGAAGTAAGTTCCGATTCATCTATGTTTTACTATTATTTTTCCTTCTGAAGTGGTTTTTACTCTGCTATATATAGTAGACTGGGTGAACAAGCTGAAAGGTTATAATTGATATGCAGCTAATTTCATTTTCCTTTTTGTTTTAAAAAAAGTCAACCAACATAGAACCAATAAACGCAGTCCTCTTATAACCCTTTACGTTCCGCTGAAATGACCAGCATTGCATTAAAACAGCCTATTCCCTATACACTCGTTACTTTATCAGACTCAAGAGAAACACTGCTTTCAAAACAATCATGCCTGTCCAAGCATATGCTGAACTTCGACAATCTGGAAGCAGAGTTTGAAGCTACAATATATGTGAGGTAGGGCTTGATACTTCATATAATTTCTCTCAAAGCATGCTCATACTTCAAGTTAAGTCCCCCTTTCCTCCCAAACGCTGAGCAAAAGAAAGAATGAAGACAGAAAATTCATGCATGGATTCCTCTTGGAATATCTGCTTAGATTTCCAATGCTCAACTAGTCTATAGAGGAGAGAAATGTTGCAAAAAGATTTATTTTCTAGGTACTTCTCATGCAGTATAAAACATTTGGGGGAAAAGATAATAAATGCTGATTTTCTCTAGCTCAACTTGCAGGAATTATAATGTATATTACCACTGCATGGAAGGAGCAATTTAAATGTTAACTGTCCAGTATTGTTCTCATCTGTATGAGTGCTTCTAACCAAGATGGTTAATAGTTACAGCTGTGCAGGACTAGGAATCACTTTTGTTCACTAAAAGTCCCTAGGTTGGTCATTTTAGTGGCAAAAAATATATTCGAGCTAAGCCAAGAATGACCTCTTTGTATATGAGCAGTTTCCTTCAACTGAGTTGCACAACGTGCCATCTGGGCAGCAGCCAAAATCAGACTCTCTGTTCAACCCCCAAAATTAAAACAAGGAGATTCCATTGTGCTTAAGGGCACAGCAGGAATTATGATGCAAGCCTTAAACACTTACATACTTGTGCTGTTTCTTCCTTCCCCACCAAACTTTTTAACTCTTTGAGACACAGCCCACGTGATGGCTAAGTATCTAGAAAGTCCAGAACCACTCGCTTTCATCAGCATTTTGGTTACATTTTCAATTTACACTTAACTTACTATCCATAAAGGAGAAAAGTAAAAAGAGTACCAGGAACACATTATTGCACTGTAACATTTTAATATCACAGCAGCACATAAAAGAGCTTCTTCTCTAAGCCTTCACAGAGAGACTCAATATTTTAATTTTAATACATGGATTTTCAATCATTTTTACTGTTAGAGGTATCTGACTCTCAGGTTTTTTTTAAACATGTCACCTAATGCTAAATGTCATTTCACTTAACACTAGCTCTCTGTTTTATGCAAAATGTTCACATCCTTTGGGATGAAAGGCACTTAATAAATGTAAGGTATTATTATTTGTAGTCATTTTCTGGGAGTATTAATGAAAAAAACCCTTTTCTGAAAAGCACAGAGATAATTAATTTAAACCTCCTGAGCCTATTTTAAAACTCTCTCAGATCCTGATCCGATGCTTACTGAAGTCAGTGGAAAGATTATCAGTGGCTTTAATGGATTTTGGATCAGGCCCTCAAAACATAAATACCTCTGCCAATAAAGAGATAGTCCACTGTAGCTTGAAATACAGTAAAACACAAATAGAAAATGCACCCCTAGGGCCAAACTCTCCTCATTGTGTGACCTCATTGAAGTCAACGAGGGGCACTGTGTGTAATTCAGGGCAGAATCTAGACTTAAGTCTTGACACATATCAGTAATATTTTTATTTTCTTCCTCAACAGATTTAGCATTCTTATTGAAAAGCAGGGTATGCCTGGCTAGTCTTGCTACAAGCACTACAAAAATGAAATTAACTATTTCCGCCCATTACATGTTACCAGGTAGGGGACATTTTTAACACCCTCTTATGGATAATCCATTGATTTCTTAAAGGAAACTTCTCTACTCTATTTTCTGAGCAACAAGTTGAACTGTGGTTTTGCCACCATTAAGGAAACGTATCTTCTGAGTATTCCAAGACATAAATTATATATCTGGTTTGTGATTCAAGACTAGCAGTACTCCCCCCGCCCCTTCTAGCCACTCATTAATTTAGGAAATGCACACTTTTCTATGTTTGGCTCTATTGCTTTAAAAAAAAATCAGAAATAAAATCCTATTGAAAGGCTAATTTGCTCACTAGCTATTGCATTATGGTTCTACAAAGAACAAAACTAATGCATTCAGACTTATGGGCCCAATTAATATGGGTTTTGTGACAATTCCTATGAAAGCCTGAGGTTTCATAATTCATTCATTTTCTCATGCCTCCCAGCATAACTAACCTCTACGGACTAGAAGGTGAGATACTTTACGCTATGCTTGAACACAGTGAAGGGGCAATACCTAAAAAAGATTTAACGTTCTCCAAAGACTCATGCAAAAGAAAATTCTTTCAATTGGTACCTATTTCTCCAGCTGAACTATTTCAAGGCAAACCTCAAAAAGAAAAAATTTAAAAAAACCCTAATTATATCCAAACCTATTTATTAATGCAAAACATTAAAGGGTATCCCTAGTAAAACTGCAGCCTCTGCCAGGAAAATTCCTACACTGCTGATTCAAGCATCTGCAGACATGAGACCCCAGGCTGTGATCTAGTCAGCTCTGACAAATTAAGCAGTATCAGTGTTTGAAAGGGAGACCTCTAGAAAGCTCACATGATCCATAACTGGCAATAGGCAATGCTCATACCTCTTTATCCATGCTGGCCAAAATTGTGGTAGACAGCACAATATTTTTGAAAGTGCGGTTTTCTGCATGAGACTCTGACACATAAAAAGAACATCTTTCTACACACACACACACACACACACCCACCCCCTATGAAAAGTACATAAGATAGACGGACATAATAAAGGAGTAGGTGATTAGGCAGCCTTTCCATAAGTATACAAGTGACGGTGATATCCATATAATTCATGGCAGAGAGCCACATGATAAACTATATTTATGTTGCACTTCTGCCCACGAAGTTACATCTCCCTGGCTTATTTTTGTTTGCAGTGTTGTTTGTCGGCAGGTTGGTCTCAGGGCATGAGAGAGCCAAGATGGGTGAAGTAATATCTTTTGTGGATCAACTTCTTTTGGTGAAAGAGACAAGTTTTGAGCTTCACAGAGCTCTCCTTCAGGCTACTTCATCCCGGGTATGAAGAAAGCTCTATGGAGCTCGAAAGCTTGTTACTTTCACCAACAGAAGTTGGTCCAGTAAAAGATATTACCTCACCCACCTTGTCTCTCTGG
Organism: Chelonia mydas; assembly: GCF_015237465.2. NCBI lineage: Eukaryota > Metazoa > Chordata > Testudines > Cheloniidae > Chelonia > Chelonia mydas. The sequence goes on from NC_057855.1 coordinate 91,393,083, forward strand.
ACTATTTTTAACATTCCAAGCAGCTACAGTTCATCTACCAGGTGTTGGCTATTTACCTGTTTTCTCATCCTCATACGAAGTGGCACTGGTAGCAGCCCCATCCAATAGTTCCCCATTTTGGGTTAAATGCTGCAGTGAATGGGGAAGGGTGGGTGTGCAGAACAGAGATATTAGAACAGGGAACCAACGAGATGGAGAGAGATGTTTTGTATTTCTCAGATTCTCTTCTCCCCACTTCAACTTCTGTGGTCCTTTGGAAATTCATGGGCCAGATCTTTAGTTGATGTAAATCAGCATGGCTCCATTAACTTTATTGACTTTGCTAATTGAGGATCTGACCCCATGCGTGGTGAAAGGTCACTCCATTTGCATTTGATGGATACCTTCTCTTTCCCTTTCCTCTGCAAACCTAACTGAGGGTCTGCTTGCTTCTTGCTGGCAGCTTCATTTATTTTGGACAAGTGGCATTGCCACTCCTCATTATGGATACAGGAGAATGGACCATATTCTGATCTCAGCAACATCAGAGTAAATCTGAAATAATTTACATCAATGAGACTGAAATCAGAATTTGTTCTGACTGGAAAAGAAACAAATCTATTCCCAAATCCCTCTTGCTTCTCCTCACACACATTAAAAGTACACAGGGTTTACCATTGAATACAATTTCAGTATGTCAAAATGTTGGAAAATAAGTCCAAACATGCTCTCTTTTGATGTTACTGTCATTGGCAGCAACCAGAGCAGACTAAGTGGGTGCACTTTGCACTATTCTTGTTGGATACAGAGGGCCTAATTCTCATTCACACCAAGGATCCTTTGCACCTGGTAGTGTAACGAGGCTTTAAAAGGGGGCATAAGTTACATTTACACTCACTTTAAGGCTGGTTTACACTGCTCTTTCATAAACACGAATCAGGCCCAGAGTTCACTCTGCACTTGCTTTGTAACATAAACCACAACTCTGTCTTTAAGGGTCAAATCCAGCCCCCATTTGTCATCAGTTAAATTTCCACTAACATTAATGGAACCTGGATTGGGCCCTTAATAGCTCATTCCTATAAAGCAGTTGTTCTCAAACTTGGGCCGCTGCTTATTCAGGGAAAGCCCCTGGCGGGCCAGGCAGGTTTTTTTATCTGTCGCGTCTGCAGGTTCAGCCAATTGCAGCTCCCACTGGCCATGGTTTGCTGCTCCAGGCCAATGGGGGCTGCAGGAAGCGGTGCGGGCCGAGGGATGTCCTGGCTGCCCTTCCTGCAGCCTCCATTGGCCTGGAGCGGCGAACCGCAGCCAGTGGGAGCCGCAATCGGCCGAACCTGCGGACGCGGCAGGTAAACAGGCCCACCAGGGGCTTTCCCTGAACAAACGGCGGCCCTAGTTTGAGAACCACTGCTATAAAGGAAATATCAGACAACCACTTTGTCCTTAATTCCTCCTGACGTAAAAATCAAGACAAAATGGGTGGAGTTTATTTTATATATATATATATATATATATATATATATATATATATATATATATAAAATGAATATTAAGGATATATATAGTCTTAATTTTCCTTGCTTCTGTGGATTTAAAACAAATTAAAACTATTATTTTTGTATTTGGTTGTTTAACAATTTATTTATACACACCAATTTTTACACTAATTTTTATGCTGTTCTAAGAGAGTACAATTCTAAAGAAGTTGTATTCAAGAGTTCACCTTGTAAAACGGGTGATGATGGATATTTTTGAAAGTAATATATCTATTCTTTAAGGGCTATTATAGAAATGCATAGATTTTAAATGCAGGTATTGTGTACTCAGTTGTCCAGTTCTGAGCAAGTGGACACAAATTTCAAAATGTAGGGACTATTTTAGCAATTTAAAAGATATCTTTCTGAGGGCACAGTAGATATTAAGAATGGTTTTGAAGTGTATAATTTTTAATTCTCATGATGAAAATTCTGTATTATTTTGTTTAAGTTAATTTTGGGTAAATTCTCCACCCAATTCATTGTTTCAAAATGAACGGGAGGAGGAAGACAAAAAAAAAATAAACCTTGACAATAATGAGAATATATTTTCAGAACGCCAACTCAAAAACCATACACATTGCTAGAAAAGAAATCAGCATTTAGAGAACCTCTCTCTTTGACAGAAAGTGTTATTTATCTTAAACACACAATACATCCTCAATGAAAAACTGCCCCCACAAATTCTATGAGGTCAATAAGCATTTTCATAAAGCTGCAATCTCTTACTTGCACATTTCCATAAGCCTTTATTAAAAATCTGGACTTATTTCTCTACATTTGGAAATTATTTCAAAGATCCATATTGTTTGATTTTTCATTAGGCTCCTATCTATTTCATCCCATAAACTCCAATGCTATGTTTTATTATCAATCTTTAAAGTGTAGCTTAACTAGGTGGGAGCAGAAGGCCAGGACTAAAAACAATTCCAAGAGGAGTAATCATGACACTCCATCTCCAGATGAACCTGAGCATGGTGTTGGTGGCCTGTGACACACAGAAGGTCAGACTAGATAATCTGGTGAGCCCTTCTGGCCTTAAAACTCTCTGACTCTATGAAAACTTTTTTTTTTTTTTTGGCACTTCATTACATCAAGTGCAGTGAATGTGTCAAGTTTCTTCTTCATCTGTGTGATGTAATATACCAGTCATAACTACACAAATAATTGGGGGGGGGGGAGTGCTCAATCATATTGCTACATGTTGTAAAACTGTTCCCCCGCATACTTGCATGTTCTTGGTAGATTAACATCCCAACACTTGGCTTTCCCTCTCGCACAGAGAACATTTTATATCAAGAGGCCTAGATTCTACAAACATTTTTGCACAAGCTTAACTTTAAGCATATGAATAGAAACAAATTAAGCACATGCATAAGTGTTGGCAGTGTCAGGGCCATACTTGTTATCTCTCATGAACATAATCTGTGCATACTGGGAGAGATAATATAGTAGTTAGAAATGATCCACTAGGGTCATTTGGAACATTTTAAACACTTCCATTAAAATGAGCCACTGTACAGTCAACCCACCTTAGAACTCAGTTGTGATTTTTTTTTAAAATTTGGGATGCTCATTTCAGACCTTTGCAATCAGTATCCCATTATTGGAAGAGCTACTCGATATCGAATTCATCTGCAATAAACCAAAAGCTATGAAATACAAAAGAAAAGATTAACTAGCTGCTGCAAACCCATCCAAATCAAAAGCATGTAGATCCTCTGTGTGGTATAGTCCCTTTTTATTCCTACAGGATTTCATATTTCAGTAGTAGATACAGTTGAATTCAGTAATTCAGAGTAACCACAATGGATTAGGTTCTGCTACCCTTACTGACACTGAGTGGATCCATAGCTCTTACAAACACTTGCACGCAAGCTTAACTCTGCTTCCACGTGTAGTCTCACTGAAATCAAGGGACCTATTCATGTTCTTAGAATTAAGAATATGCACTAATGGTTGCAGGATTGGGGCCTTACTTTGCAAGGAGTCTCTCTCAAATCGACGGGATTGTGTGTGTAGTAAATGCGAACTCCTCGTGAGAAAGGGGGTGGCCCAACATAAAATATCCCATTGTAGTTTGCCAGATTAGATTTTAACCAGTAAACTACTGTCCCCGGTTGGTTGAAACAGTCTCCCAACCTATAATTATGAACCACCACTTCATAACGATGCTGGTCTTTCCCCCTTACTGGTGATTTGCAAAGAGCACTCATCCTCCCTACAGCTGCTAACAATATAAAATGGAATGCTAAAGTGGTGGCCTTTCAATGGATGTCACTGATTGGGAAGAGAAAGTGACATGTACATTTACATTCTGATGAATCCATCAGGGGATGCCTGGCTACAAATCAAAGCAGCAGAAATAATCAAGGGGGACATCCCCTGGTGATGAAATTCTCAGACAGCAAAGCTCCTTACAGAGAATAAGTCTCATCATAAGTCTCTTTGATATCCTTGTTATGCTCCCCAAAGAATTCAAACAGACATTCTCCCTGAACACTTCTTTGGACAATTATGATTGCAAAGGGAGAGCTTCCGGGCTCATAATTAAACGAAGAGATTCTGGTTTGAACAAATCAAGTATATTTTCCTCTTTAAAAATAAAGAGATTAAATGTCATTTTGGAGTTAGGAAAACCTAAGTAAAAATTCCTTTGGAGAGCAATATATACTTATTGAGGGAGTGTGCAGAACGTTCAGAAAAGGGAATATGAATCCAAACTCCTTGTTTCAATCCCTGGTTTTGTCACCAAAATGCTGTATAATGTTGGCCATGTTACTTAACCTGACTGTGCTTCAATTTACTAATTTCAAAGGTCTAACTATCTGTAGAGTCAGACAATCAAGATCATCATAATACTTTTCTTCCTCAGAGGTAAGGCTTAATGAGTAGGTGCAAAATGCATTCAGATGAAAGACACTCTAAAAGTGTAAAGTATCATATAGCCATTTACCTTGTAGGGTTCCCCAAAGAGATTAAAACCTGAAGCAAAGAGATCTTCATCTTGCTGGACTTCTTGATTTCTTCGCTCCCATTCTTTCCTTTTAAGTGCACTCCGGTCTTGCTCATAGTGACTGAAAAAGAGGATAAGACAAAAAAGACAAGCAATTATGTTCCCCATACGTCAGTTAAACATTCATTGTTACCAGTATTAGGAACAAAACACTGGAAACAGTGCAATTCAAACCGATGACTTTGAAAGAGAGTGAAATCCATCCAACAGTTTTCCCAAATGTAAATTTGGGATCATAGTACCGTACTAAATACAGCTATTTAGCCCAGCACTCAGATATCACAGAATTTGTTCCAAAGAGAAATCCCAGCATACACACCTAAACACACTTAAAATCTGCATTCACTACACTAGGATACTCCAGGAGAAAAACAGACCACATCATGGAACGAACCATCCAACTACCGTGGAAGAACCTGCTCCAGTACCACCCCACACTAGAACCCATAACAGGTATCATCAAAAAGTTACAACTCAGACTTGATGGTGGATCACATCCTGAAAGAAATCTTTCCCGCCCTCACCCCCTTCTTGCCTTCAAACAAACCCCCAATTTAGCCAAGTTCATCATCAGAAGCAAGCTCCCCACAGTCCAACTCAAAGTGCCACCAGACTCTGCCAGAACAATACATACAAAACCTGTAGACTGCTACAATGATCTATATCCTTCAGAACGCACCTTTCAAGATCCATGTCTTCTACCCATGCCCATCACATGTGGTGTACCTCATCCAGTACATCAAATGCTCCAACAATAACTATGTGGGTGAAACCAGACAATCACTACTCTCTCAAATGAACTCTTACAGAAAAAATGATAAAAGATAAAAACACCCTATCACCCGTGGGTGAGCGTCTTCAAAGGAAACCTGCACAACACCTCTGAAAGATGAGCCTGAAAACATAAATTCCTAACTCTGCTGGGCACTGAAAACCACAGACTCAGTAAAAGACACCAGATTTATGGTCATTACAACCATTTGTAAACACCCTACTGTCTGCTAACCCTTAACTGGCCACTTCATTTTAAGTGGTCTCCTACAGCATATGTGAACTTCTTATGCTTAACCTGTCCCATTTTATATCTAGTTTAGACACTCTCGTTACCTTCTCCAGACCTGAAGAAGAGCTCTGCAAAGCTGGAAAGCTTATCTTTTCCACAAAGAGAAGTTGATCCAATAAAAGATATTACCTCACCTACCATGTCTCTAAATAGAACTAGTCATTCTAAAATTAAAAAAACACACAAAATCTGCCATTTCCAGATGGTGCTTTCTGCCAGAAAAAATTCAGTACAACTTGTCTATAAGTGTACATGTATAAATATGTAGGCACGCTGTGTGCGTACGTGTATGTACACACACACACACACAGAAAGAATATACCTATATGGAGAAGCAACTATGGAGCCAACCAGACCTAGTGACATCTTCAGTTTCCTTTAACTGTGTAACACGTGCCTACATCACAACATTCTACTGCAGCCAAGTGTGATTCAGAACAACTACTTCAATCCCGCATACTTGTTAACATTTATGTATCATTTAGTTGTGGGCATAGGGAGGGTGGACCACTCATGTATTCCCAGAATACTGGACATTCCAGTACTTCCTGAAATGGTATAGGCCCACCCTGGTGAGATGCCCCTGCCCCTGCCAGTGTGACCTCGCACGCATGATGCGTACAAGGTCATGCTGTATGGAGGACACCATTTTGAAGAGCATGCCACTCTGCTCCCATTGGCGTGACCTCACAGGCATGTTGCATGCGATATCACACTTATATCACACTGAAAAGAGCTTGCTGTTCAAAATGGTGTCCTTATATGATACCAGACAAAACCATGTCCGATTCTATCTCAATAACGGACCGGGGCCAAACCACGCAAAAAAAGAGGACTGCCCACCTAAAAATGGGGTGAAATGGCCAGCTTAGACCTAGGGGATGATTAAACAATGTTTCATTTAGTGCTGTTCAGAAGGGAAGGACGTTAGATTAGTTGGCTTCGGCGGCAGATAATTCTGCACACAAGCAAATAAACAAAAAATGTCTATTGCCTCAGAGTAGTGGTAGCAAGACGTCAGTTATCTTTATGTCAGCTCACTTTGTGCACCTGCCAGACCTAGATGACAAGCTGAGAGATCACGTCTACTTCTCTCATGAACAGGACTGAAGTACTTTGGTCTCTTGTCTTTGCAAACTACTTCCTGCTCCTCTGAGGGAAAAGATGTAATTAAAACACTGAAGAGGGAAAAAAAAAAAAGAAGAGATGCATGTATCCACTTGCATTGACAACCCCTCATGCGACAAGTATTAAGGGACACTTCTGTGCTTTCAACCTCTATTTGATTTGTTATAAGACTTTTGGCTCTATTTTGTGTCCGTTAAATAGCTACAAATTCCAGATGACAATTTGAATAGCAGATTAAGTATGCACACTGACGTTATCTGCTGTAAGAAATATTTGCCTGCTAAATTTTATATATACATGCGCACACACTTATGTAACGGAGAACAGTGAATTCTGATATCCTGATGAGAATGAATTTAATCTCCATAGAGCTCTACTGTACTTGGAAGATAACCAAATATCTACAACTTTTGCCTTTTTAGCTCAGTATGATGTTGTATTAGAAGCTTCACATGGAGAGATATAATGAGGAATGAACTGCACAGTGATGAGGCTTTGACAGTGTATAAAGTCACTGATTTCTGAGTGAAACCACAATTACTAATTTGAAGCACCAGCTAATTAAAACCACAGCTATGTATTTAGCCTCTTGTTATACCTACTGCAGTTTATAATTATGAGGACCTCTTTATCTACTCAATTAAAGTTCTTATGATTCCGGCAGGTTGTGTTTGAACCTGCAAGACCCACAGAGACTGCAGGCAAGCATATGTCTATCTCCTGATGATTCCATGTATCCTTAGACTTGCATACTTGTTTTCATACAGGGCGGGGGGGAAAAAAAGACAGACTAATGCCACAAAGACAATCTTGAAATCAGAAAGATGAATTAATAATCGGTTTGAGCAATTCAAGATCATTCATGCTTGGAGTGAATAGACTTGAGTATAGTTTATTAACAGGATGTAAAGCCACCTAAGTATGTGAGGCTGAGTTAAACTTGATTTTCATTGCCGCTTCCAATTTTCAGGTTGCAAACTCAAATGCAACATCATTTTATTTAGTTCGTTTTATAACACATTCTGCCATAATGATATCACTACCTTGGGATCATTTGCTAGTGTAAAGTTAGAGGACAGTACTACGGTCAATGCTACTATTGCATTCTTGTAGAAATTATAGCATTATTTACTAATTTATTGAGGAAAAATAAAGGAAATTAAATTACTATACCAAAGCCACTTACCCTATTATTATTGCTAGCTACAAGCTAGATTGTGGCAGACTATACATCCACAGAGACATAACGGGAAGAAAGAATCCTCACTGCACCCCTTCATCGGCTACCTGGACCTTGGGTCCACATCTGTGGGAGTAAGTGGGTGCTATATACTTGCTGCTGCCCACTCTGGGGCAGGTGGCTAGAAATAGGGTGGAGTCTTGGCTCCACTCTGCTCCACAATCACCTTGGGAAAATGTAGCTTAGTCTGTGTGGGTGGGGGTGGGGAGTATTGTAATTTTCTACTTGTATAGACCAGTTGGAAATTTCTAATCCATACTTACCCCCAAAGCAAGGGGGGGGACAGTGCCTTAGAAAAGTGTTTCTAAGACACAATGCCTCTTGGAGTAATGCAGTTTACACACCAACCCACACTCGGGGCTGTTCCTAAAGACACGGTATAGTATCAGAACTTACAGTTTGCTTACCTTATTCACAGAAGGTATTTCCACTGACTTCAATAGCAAGTTTTGTCTAAGAACTGCAAGCTTGAGTCATAGAATGATAGTATCCCCATGGAAGGGATCTCGAGATGTCTTCTAATCCAGTCCTTACACTCAAGGCAGGATGAGGTAATGTCAGCAGTGTACTATTTCTTTAGCAAACTTTTATGACACTATGGGCCCAATCTTTGTCCATTAATGTCCTCCACAAGCCTGACAATAGTGGGGGGTGGAGTGAGGGCATCCGGCTCAGTCCGTGTGAGCATGCTCAGTACAAGCCAAGCAGCAAATCGGGGATGTGACTCCACTTAATTCCCCCGCACATCACCTCTGTCCACAATATTTACTACTGAAGTCAGTGGAAGCAGGATGAGACTCCAAGAGTCACCCTTACTTATGTGAGAAATCCCACTGAATTCAAAGTAAAAATTATTTATTTGGGTGACTAGGGGTGGCACTATCAGGATTTTAGAGGCTTACAAATGACAGCAGCCCCGGCCATAGTCTATGTTAGAGTTAAAATCCTGGCCTCACTGACGTCAATGAGAGTTCTGTCATTGACTTCAAGATTTCACCCTTAATGTGAAAATACATGACTATTTTAGGCTTAGATATCTGAAAGCTGTGTCCTTCCTCAAGCACACAAACTGTTCAGAACCCTGAAAGGAATCATTATACTATATCATATCTGAGCAAAAGAGTAACTGTAGCATTTTAACACTAGTTCATACTCATTTTATGAAGCTCAATAAAATGATTTACTCTACTTGATGGTGGTTATGTTACTAAACTATTAGGGCAAAATGATGAAACAGCATTAATTTAACGTGGCACAATTTCTTTACAATTAATTAACTTTAATTAATATAGTATTTACTATATTAACTATGTATACAAAGGTAAATAATTTCAATAATTCAGTGTTTTTCTACCAAACACATTAAAATATTTCTCTTTTAGCAGATGACCTCATGAAACCAGAAAAAATATATATTTAATTCACCCAAGAGACAAGCACAAGGCAGAAGCTCACTCCCGGGGGCCCTGATGATGTTTACAAACTATTCCACTGTGCTGGTACATTTTATGACATCAGAAGAACCTCAAGTGAACTGCTGCCTTCTACACCATTTGCAAATATCTATATTTATCACATGTTCTGCAGTTCCAAGCACAATGTTATTTTTAAAAAAACAAACTAAAGTTAATTTTGAATTCTCCATTCTACACTATGACATAAAAGCCTCAAGTACTTCCCAGCGTGTAACGCATCTACACACTAGGAAGTGGTTGCTTATACATTTAGGTCAATGACTTATTTGTTGGCAAATTTATTTCTGTTGCCGAAATGCGCATCACTGAACTAACCCTGCATTGCACATTAACTACAGAAAGCCACATATTTAACTTTAAAACGATTAGAACAAGAATGAGGTCAGCCTTCCCCTTATCCAAAGAGTGACACTGTGATTGGATCTTAAGGTCATGGTGCACTCAGTTCTGAGCCCGATGTTATCTCTGAACTCTCAATACAGCCTGGTGAAACCCTTTTATAGCTTTTCTCCTCTAGGCTTTAAAAAAAAAAAACAGCCAATGCTGTAGGAAACACCTCTACACGACTGTTGGGTGAAGGTCTCAAACAAAACTACTTGTAATACCCTACTGTAGCAAACCTGCATAAAAGTAAATAGAACTGCATTTGACTCATATGCCACAAGCAAGGTCACAGCTTCTTTACTCTATCCGCACCAGTCTTAGGAAGACTTGGTGAGCTCTGCTTTAGATTCCTGAGGTTTCAGATACCGCCTTGGTGGCAGACTCTTTTCAGATGCTAAAATAAGGGAGTTAGAAGAAAACTTCACAGCCAAAGACCCAATATTTTGGGTGAATCAGGGCTTAGATGCAGGGGCTGATAATAATACTTAGATTTATATACACACACTACTTTTATTATTAATTTTATTACAGATTTATCTTTACTAGATTTTCTATTTATGAGATTAATAATTGAACTGGAATAAATAGGTTCAAACAGAATGAGACACATTCCCTCCCCAAAAAAGCTTACAAACTAAGGTTGGCAAAACAATCCAATGACACAAAAGTCTAAGTAAAGGAAGGTATGACTATATTCTTAGTGAAGAGTAAAAGGTAAGAAGGATTCCTGGAAGAAACAAGTTATAAAAAGTTACATGAAAGGCAGAGACAGGATTTTAAGGATGGATTTGTGCAACAGGAAATGGGAGGCTATTCCAAGCTTTGGGACCCCAGGAATGAAGTCATGATGCTAGAAGTGGGAAAAAGTGGCAAAAGACTGGGGGAGCATAAAGGGAGAGAAAAAAGGGAGGAGGATACAATGGGAAGAGAGATGTAGGGGATCTGTAACATTACCTAGGGTCTAGTAGGTGAGAAAGAGCTTGAATGCAATGCAGTAAGGGAAAGAAAGCCAGTGAAAGGTTCAAGGAAGAGGAAGATGCTATCTAAGGAACATAAAAAGACAGGCCAGATGCTCAGCTGGTGTACACTGGCACAGCTTCATTGAAATTAAGGAAGCTCCATCAACTTACATCAGCTCTGGCTCAACAATTTTTGCCATAGCACTTTGGGGAGAAGGGAGAAATTGGCCGAGAGGGGAAGTTACAAAATCAAGGCAAAAGATGGCAAAGTTCTGATAAATGTTTTAGTATTGGGGGTGGAAAGTAAGGGTGGATTTTGGTGATCCACTCTTTACTCTCTACCCCCCAATACTAAAACCTTTATCCAACATGAATTAGCAAGAGAGTGGATTTGGAGGAAGAGGGTAGAAAGAAGTGAGAGAAAGGATAAAAGATTGAAAGCTTTGGAGATGGAGAAGACAGCGCAGTTATCAATTGTGAAAGTGAAAGAAGCTGGCAGAAAAGATTTTGGAGAAAGTAAAGAACTTTTCTTGATAGAGAGAGAGAGACTGAGTTGGAGAAGGATGTCTTAAAGGGAGATGACTAAGACAGCTGATGTGGCAATAGGGCGGGGGAGATACTGTGACAGGGATTCACTGGCAGAGATGTGGTAGCTGAAGCTACGGAAGTTGATGAGGTCTCTCAAAGAAAGGATCAGAGGCAGAATAGGAGAAAAATGAACACATTGAACTACACCAACAGACAAGAGGAGAGGGGAAGTCAAAGAATCACAAAAGGCAGAAGGAGCTGCCAGTGAGATAGAGAGAAACCAGAAGAAGAGGAGTGAGCGATCAACTGTCAAATGCAGCAGAGTGATCAAGAATAAAAACAGAGTAGTGTTACTTTGACTTAGCAAGGGGGAAACCAGTAGTGAGCTTGGGGACAGCAGAAGCCAGATTTGGAAAGAATCAAGGAGAGCTGCAGAAAGGAAGTCTAGTCAGCCATAACAGACAGCACACTCAAGGACATCTGAATGCTGTTGCAGAACGACAGAGTTTTACAGATATTCAATAGCCACATTTGAAAAGACATACTACAACTCTTTAGCATCCAGCCTCCTGACCTTTCAAATATAAGTCTTTATCAGTTTTTCATTCTATCTTGAAAATCTGGTATACTCTTAAATTATGAAAGAGTTCATTTAAACAAAATACTTGTCTTCTGTGGAAACCAGAAGTAAACAGGGGGTTTCCAAAACAAGGCACCAAGAACAGTGAATTTATAACTATGCTATTTGAATAATGAAAGTACTTGTCAAAGATTGCTGCTTCCTCATTCTGCCTTGAAGATGTCAGGATATCATTCTTGTTTCGTTTTGATCAGACACTATGGAGGTTGTTGGTGTTTGCGTCAAATACTTAGCACTCTGGCCCCAATCCATCACAGCACTTAAGTGTGTGCTTAACTTGATGCACATGAGTAGTCCAATTGAAGTCAACAAGACTCTGCATAAGAACTTTCCTTGACTGGAGCCAAAGCACTGGTAGTCTTTATTCAGGGTACGTATAAAAACTAACAACTCAGGCACAGAGAGTAGTCTCCCCTCTCCCAGTCCATTGACCAGGGCTAATCCTGATTTACACCAGAGTAAATGAAACTCAGGCCCAGGGTCTTTATTTTTGTTGCAATTCTGGCATGAACCCCTGGACTAGGGAAATGAATTTAGTCAATAAAGTGATTACAAAAGCCAGACTTTAAAAAAAACGTTTAGCTAAACACTCCTTCCTTACACATCAAAGGCTTTTACTACACTGTAAAATGATACATTTCACAAGCAATATTACATTTTAAGCAGCAAAGCTCTACCTCCTCTGACAATCACCACTGCTCTCAAGATTTTAAATTACATTGTCTTGATAATCTTACTACTTAGCACTGACCAATCAGGCCACACTAGAATATACTAATTAATTAAACAAAACATTCTATCACATATCCTTCACATTCAAACATTTACTTTAATGCTTTGTTTTTTGAAGAATGAACAAACTTTTTTAAAAGTATCACAATGTGTCTATCACTGAGTTTCAAGATCAATGACTTTTTTTTTAATGTTAGAATATTCTATCTTTGATGTTCAACAGCTATACAGAGAAATCCTCAAGATGGTCATTGGTTATCTCTTAATAATTTACATTAAAAACCAATGTCAGTCACTGTAGCATGTTTGATACAAAATACTGGAGATTAAAGTCTCTATACAAAATAACCCCCAAGAGACCCATAGGCAATTTGTGGAAATTAAAACCATGAGGTTAAAAACATAGCTGATATATATCACATTGCTATTTGTTTGTTTTCTTAAGCATGTAGAAAAATGTATTTTAGTTCAGTTTATGCCCATTTCAGTATTATGTAGCTTCAAACCTTTCCTTAACATGAATTTGGGAGGAACAAATTCTGGTACCTTTATCGTAAGGAATGGATAGCAGAGATAAGCTCACGAATGGTGAAAAGTATAAAAGAAGAGATGATGTTTCAAAGGGGAGCATTTATTGTTTCCTGTATCATAGCGCATTGTCTCTTTATATGATTAGTTATCAGTCTGAGTTATCAAAAACTAGTATGAAATAAAGCGTTTACGCAGTTATGCTTCATTGATGTCAGCTAGGGGAGCATGAAAATCTCCATGAAGTTGGGTAATTGATGTGTAAATCAGAGCTCAATCACTCTGTAATAGAAATGGTCCCACTGAAAATATGGTTGTTGAACACTAGTGCACTGGGGTGAAAAAATGAATGAAGTCAAGAGAAGACTTATTTATTAAAAATTATAATAACTGGCAATTTGCACAATTTTCTCTTCCAGAGAGAAGTGCTGTCAGAAATATTTATATGCAAGTTACGGACCAATATATTCAGTTATCCTTATTTGGCAATAATTAACTGTTTCCGTTTTATTAAAATGCTTGGGGACATCGTTATGGATATTTAAAAAGCAAATTAAAAGAACACATTCATCCTTTGAAAGGCGACACATGTAAACGAAAGCAGTGATTGTAATTTGGTTAACAATGTGTGTTCAAGGTACATTTTGGATCGCTATTAGAATCCTCTTGTCATTTCACATTTGCTATATGGCAAGCAGCAAGGCAAAAACTGAAAAATACTTCAAGCCAAGAAAAAAGAAAACCCAAGAAGAAACAAAAATGGTTACAATATAACTGCTACTGTGAAATTCAGTAAATGACAAGGATCCACTAAAATATTTGTTAAATATAACACTTTTCCAAGATGCTTTATTCATTGAAGGATGTATCTGGTATTTAATACATCTAATAAGATAACATTAAGCCAATATTATATGTTGTAAATTAAAACACGTTAAAGCATCAGAATAGACCTTCCCAGAAAGGCTCGACACCCCAGTATTCTAGTTAGTGCTTATCATACCACACTGTAAACTGTAACAAATTTATATACACATTTGTGAAATTCATCAGTGAGTCTTGGCACTAGATAAATTACATACAGGATAAAGGAGCTGGATTAGGAGGCTGTGTTAGATGGGTAACCTGCTGTGACTAAAAGGGGACTCTGTCGCTGTGAGGGGTAGACTAAGGATGGAGTTTCAGACTAAATTCTGAATTTCCTTGCTCTGAGAGATTAACAAAATGGGCCTATTTCATTTTTACAGTCATATTTTCTCCACTCATGTCTTCTGGGATGTCAAGTTCCTTCAGAACTGACATGATGACAATGAGCCCGTTAAGGTTTAGCCAAGGTCTACATTATCATTCATGTGCATTCAGAGTGTACACCCTAACAGCTTCTTCGCTGCCATTATACTTCAAATGCATATTAACAGCAGCATTCTATGCATTCGTGTATTATGGAGGCATAATATGGAAGGTTGTTTAGCTGTGTTTTGTGTATTATCCCTAATTTACATTTACAGCAAACACCGTACAGTGCCATGACTGCGTCTACTTGTGAATGTATCAGCAAATAGCATGTATCTGCATATTCCTGAGGCAAAAGGATCATTTGATGCAGTAAAAGATCTTCTGAAAAAATAGCTGCAATTGATTTTTAAATTTTGAATACCTCAATTGTATTATTACAACATTTTTAAATACCCCAAAAGGTTGCTACATTTTATACATTCATGGCATTTTAAAAGATGAAACATGGTCTAACAGTACGGGAACACACACACACACACACAAATTCAATAATCAAGTAGTATTTAACATACAAGGGTTGTATTGCTCAATAAGTATTTTTTCATAATTACTATAAGAGATTCTAATTAACATTGTTACTCAAAGTATTTAATACATATTTTTTCACATTACTTTTTTTTTAAAAAACCAGAACTCCTCCTCATTCTACTGGCATTTCATTGAAACAATGCCAGGCAATGTGCAGCTAGCAGGAATTAAAGTGAGCTTTCTAATATAAAACAATAATTGATTAGCACACATTCTTGGAGCCAGATGAATCAGCAGACTCAAATGATGAAGTATTTTATCACAGAAGCACACCCTTCTACTGGTCTAATAAATGCACTCCTTTACTGACACGTGCCTCTACACATCTGAGCACATTCACACACACTCTTTATCTTACAGTGTGTTCAGGAACATCACCACAGGTAAAATCGCAGTTTAACAGGATTACTCTTCATATCATTTGCCAATTTTAGATTGGAGAAATGTGCCTGTGCCTTTGTAGTGGATGGATGCACATCGTTCGGCTACATTGAAAGAAGAACAGCGGGTCCTGACCAAACCTGGTATTTTGCCACCTCAAAGGGAGGGAGGGTGGGTGCTGCTCTGGGGAAAAGGGGCTTCTCCCACAGAGCTTGTCCCTTTTCAACTCCCCAGCATTGCCATGCTGACCCACTCCCCTTTTTGCAGCAGTTTCTGAGCCCCCCTGCCACCCTTGCCTGCAAAGTGTTATTCCCCCTCCCTCAGCAAGCTGGACAACAGCCCCCCTCCCCTGCTTTAAGGTGCAGTGCGGTCATTGATCCAGACCACCCAATGTGTAGGCAAACAGTGCTGGAAGTCTAATATAATTTTATGTATTGTGATTTGCTTCTTGGCTAGAGGTATTATCTTCCAGTAAATTATTCCTCTCTCAGTTGAAACCCTCCATAATTGCTTTCATTTATTGTAGTAATGTCTACGAGAAAGGAAAGAGATGGTCAACTGCAAGGCTCCCTCATTTCAGATTCAAGCAAATATGCATCCCCTATTCAGTGCTGTTATAAAATATACCATCCGTCTCGCATAGAGAATAGCAATTTACAAGAGCTGTAATGATTTTGTGGCCACACAAGACTTCATGGTTAAGTGGGAAAGAACCTAGAACCTCCTGCTCCAAAATCTTAACCCTCCCCATCACTTGACATAAAGGAGAATCAGTCACACTTTGTATTAAACTACAATGTATACATTTTTATAAAGGATTAATACATGATTAAAAGGTATTTTACTAAATGGTTAACCAATTGCTGCCGAGTCCAACAGGTTCCTTATAACCATTATTAATACTTTTCTACTAATGTGCTTATAGCAATTTATAACACATATTACTTATGTATGTAACATGCTTATAATGTCTTTCATTATTTATTAAGCCTTTATATAATATTTATAAATAGAACCCTACTATAAAGCATAACGAAAGATTCTTTAACTGCAGAAGTATTATAGACTATTAGGAGTATTAGGGTTTATATCCTCTCTAGAGGCCCAATCCAATTTCCACTGGCATCAATGGGAGTTTTCCCCTGGAATTCAATAGGTGTTGGAATCGATCCCATTACTTATTGGTGGGATGATCACAAGCACCTGAGCAGGTCTGATACTGCATCCAGAGGAGAGCAATGGTGACCAAATATGTTATATACTCCTCACAGTTAGGCAAAACTCCTCATCATCAACAGGCTGCGGTTCAAAGGTCTCCATAGCTAACAACTGGGCATCAGTTTTACCAGTTACATGGCATTGCACTGCCATTGTTTACACCACACACAATGGTTGCACAGATTTCCTGTTTGACAACAAGAGATACAATTTAAGATCTTCTTCTAAAAATAACCTCCAGTAAAACAACGCCATAGACCATCCTCACTTAAGTGAAAAGAGAATCTCCATTTGGTTTTACAGTCTTAGGGCTTATATCCACCGCAGGCCAGCCACCGAGCGTGGAATAATCAAATTCACTTAGTGTGGTCCCACCTTCCATCTAGCAGAAAGCAGTGATACACACTAGGCAGTAAATCACAGAACCTTCTGCACCACGAAAGATTAAAGCAAACATACCATCTTTTAAGAAAAACTATTTCTTACAGAAATTATGTTGTGGTTGATGTATTATTAAGAAGAAAGTTAAGACAGGTGTAGCATGCACCAGGATTTGAAAGCCAATAAAGGTCACTCACAAGTGAGAGCACTATCTCTCTTCCTTAGATGGACCAAAACCACAATCTCATATCTGAAATGGTTTGAATTTTTAGGCTGGGTCTGATTCAAATCTCTGGGACCAAGACTGAGCTAGCTTTAGTTCCAGGTCAGATCCAAACATAGTAGGTAACTATTTCCCCTCCCAATTATGGTTCAAATGTGTCTGAAATCTCACAAGAATAACTGATCTCATGATATTTCCATCATTCAACATGAAGGAAATCTTTCAGGATGAGTTGATTTCTGCCACTTCGGGCCAAAATCTCATGAGTGTAAGAAAGGAGAACCATTTTTCCCCAGCCTAAGCCTATTTTGGATCCAGGTCTGAATACCTAGAGCTAAATTCATTACTAGTGTAACTCAACTGTAATCAATGGAGTTACACTAGGGATGATTTTGGCCCTTGAAGTAATTATTTTATGTCTCATGAGTTACGTGAATGTGTTACAATGACATGTTGCCAACACCCCTGCTGTGCCTGTGGGGGCACTGGGCAATCAGATATCCTGACCTGAAGACTTCTCCCCAGGTCCTGGTGACCTTGACTTGCTGGGAATGAGGCTTGCATGTCCCTACTGAAAAAAGCCAGGCGGGGGAAGTACTCAGTTTGAGATGTGTCTGTTGGTGGAGTCCCTCAGGAAGCAGGTAAGAGAGCTGCAGGAAGAGGTTGCTTGTCTGCGTAGCATCTGGGAACATAAGGATGCTCATGGAGACATCTGGGATAGAGGATAGTTAACAAGAGACTACAGTGGCATCACAGAAACTGCTCTGCAGGGAGGAGACTGGCTGCTGGCTATCTCTGGCAATAGACACGCCCCAGCCAGGTCCCCCATTCATCATGGTGAAGAACCAGTGTGCTGTACTGGCCACAGGAGGAGAGAAGAAGGCCCCACCCTCAAGGCTGGGAGGCTCACAGCCACTGGACCCTGCCTGGAGCCCACATCTGAGATATCACAGAAAGATTGCTGGCACTCACCTGTTCCTTTGACTACTACCCCATGCTGCGCATCAACGTGGGCACTAATGTTACAGCAAGGTGTGACCCTGAGCAGATCAGCAGGGTCTGCAAGGCTCTGGGAGAGAGGGAAAAGGGGTTGGGAGTGCAGGTTGAGTTCTCGTCCATCCTCCTGGTTGAGAGTAAGGGGCCACATCATGGAGATTAATGCATGACTGCCACAGATGGTGTTGATGGGAGGGCTTTGGCTTCCTCGACCATCAGATGGTGCTCTGGGATGGAGGACTGCTGGGAAGAGACAGGGTCCACTGGACCAAGAAGGGGAACAGCAACTTTGGACACTGACTCACCTACCTAGTGAGCAGGACTTTAAACTAGGTTCAAAGGAGACAGATGACAAAAGGTCACAGACAGGTATAAAATTGCAACCTTTACAGAGGGTTAGATGCTGCGGGTAGAGGAGGAGGAATACAATAGGGTCTTAGGAGCAACAAGAGGGAAAACAGCCAGGGAATCTGCTCAGCAACTTAGATGTCTATACACAAATACAGGGGGAAATAAACAGGAAGAACTGGATGTACTAGTATCTAAGATCAGTTATGACAACTGACATCCGAGAGACTTTGTGGGATAAATCTCATGGGAATATTTCGTATAGAAGGGTATAGCTTATCCAAGAAGGACAGGCGGGGGGAAAGGGAAGAGGTGTTGCATTATACATCAAAATATAAGCACTTGTTCTGAGGTCCAGAAGAAAGTGAGTGGCAGACAAGTTGAAAGTCTCTGGGTAAAGATAAATGGGAGAAAAACCAGGATGCTGTCATGGTAGGAGTCTACTATAGACCACCAAATTTCGAGGCCACGCCCCCCAGTTGAGGCCATGCCCCTTGCTCAGGACTCCGGCGTACCAGTAAGTCCTTTAATTTACTTTCACCCTTGTATACAATCCTATAGATAAGCAAATGAGTTTTCGTATGCTTCCTGCAGGACTTCATAAAGATAGCCGACAATAATATTTCATCCGAGAAAGCATGTTTTAAATTAATATTTACAACAGCAAAAAACATCACTGTACTTCACATTTGGAAGAGGAAATTGTGAAGGGATTAGTCAGAGACGCTGAATGGCTGAGACTAACCAGTAACAAAACGGGAGTCGTAGCATGTGATTTACGGTTTGGTACGGTGATCTTCTCAGATTTTAAAGCTAAGCAGATCTGGTTAAGTCAGAATTTAAAAAACAACCTCATAAAACCTACATGCTGTAAGAAGGGGCGGTGGTTCAGTACGTGGAATTCTTTTCTTTGTGTCAGTACTGAACCAGTGCTCAAGCATGACAGGGACCACTGCGTTACTGGAAGTGCCTTCTTTTGAATGAAACATCAACCCAAGGTCCTGACGACCTGCGGTGATTAAAGATTTTGTCATCCTTTTAGTTAGAGGAAGGATGTTGTTTTAACCCCAAATTCTAAATAAAGTAATGATATTATTTATTATGATTATCATGATTGTGTTACTGCAGCACCTAGGAGCCAACTCCTGGACCAGGACCCCCTTGGGCTAGGTGCTGTACAAACAAAAAGTCCCTGCCTCAAAGAGCTTAGAGCAGTTTGCCTAACTAAACTCACTCAGCGTTCTCAACTGGATATAACATTTTTATTCACTTCCTGGCCTGAACTCTTCCTGTGTTCTTTTAAAAGATTGCTGCAGTCCACCAGCGATGGCTGCATTCGATTTGTTTGTACTTGTCTGGTCTGTAATGGATTGTTTCCTATCTCACATTGGTGTTGTGAGGCTTATCAATTAATACAGTTGATAAAAATCTTTGAGCTCCTCAGATGAAAGATGCTACACATGTGTGGAATATCCATTATTATTTTTACTACCATAACTATCCGTAATATCCTTAATACTATGAATGGAGACTAGCCTAGATGATGGATTAGTTGGTAGAACATCATACTCAAACTGAAAATCCTTTGTCCACGTTACTGCTCTGGTATGACAGTTCTCCTAAGGAATAACCCTGACAAAGAATATATGTCCTAATGGAATTACATTTGCAAAAATGGCTTCTAAAATAGCATCCTTGAAATGCAAACAAAGAAGGGACACTTTTAATTTTGAAAACAACACTTGCATAGACAAAAACTGCAAAATTATGGATGCAATTTTACAAACAAGTTGAGGTTTCTTTAGTAATTGGGCTCAATAGGTGTTTTTCATTTCAACTTCTATAATTTTAGGAACAATGAATCTCAGGCAGGCGCACAAAAAGTCTACTGTCTTCTGTACCCTGAAAAAGGCTCAGAGTCATAACTTTGGGCATTACCAATTAAATGGATTTTCCAAGCTCAGAACAAGTGCCTTGAATCACATGTTGTACAGTTAGTGTGCACACTGAAAATCCTTTTTATCAGTAATTTGTCCCTCTTGCTGTCAATCAGCAGACTAATAATACTCTATTTACATAACATAAAGACAATGTGTTATTCAATAGAAATATGTCCTGCTTTAAATTCCCTGCTATCAACCATTTGTCTAACAGCAATATTATACTGTGTAACATGCAAATATTAAAATGCAATGTTAGTAAGTTGAGTCACATTTATTGGAGACTGGCCAATTCCCTAATACATTCCATTATTCTTTTAAAAAAAAAAAAAACAGTTCAGTGTAAGAAAATGTAAACCAGCTTCCATCCTGTTTTAATACTAACTTAACATTGGAAGAATTTTAATGTGATTTTGTTTAAACATTAAACATTACAGTTCTTTTTATTATTAAATTAGCATTAAGGCTAAATGGAGACTCGTCTCTAATCTCTGAATACCCAGTTCCCATAGCACTTAGGTCACTGCTATTTGGCTCTTGGCTCTTCCCATTTGATGATCTCAAAGCACTTTATAAACAGTAACAAATTAGGCCTCTCAACACCCAGGGGAGGTAATGTTGTTTTCAAGCAAAGAAACTGAGGCACTGTGAGAGGTCAAGTAACTTGCCCGAGAACACCTGGCAGGTTAGTGATAGTTCTGGGAAGGAAACTTTTAAGTCCTGGATTCCAGAGTCCCAGCCCTCAACTTTTATCACAAGACCAGATACAACTGACGGTCATTTTGTTTTTTTTACCAGTACACCCAGAACTCAAACAATGAGAAGAGTTTAAAGTATATTTGATGGTTTGTATATAGCAAGAAGGAGTTATCTCTGTGTGACTTTCCAGAACCTTGTGCCATATAAAGTGGGTCACGTTTTCTCATTTGTTCTGCTGAATGTCACTGGAAGTGGTTTGTAAACACACACTTATTACATTTTCTAGAAGGATGGAGTGTCACTCAGTATATTAAGTGATTTAATTTTGTGCAGTGCTCCACTTACTTTGGAAAGCTGATACTGTGCAGGCAGTAATGTCATTAGGTGATCAGAGCAGAGCAAAATTTGGTTTTATAGTACTGTTCATACTTAAGTAACCCCCAAAGTGCTTTACAGTAATGAGCTGGAAACAGGTAGTGTGGGGACTGTGCAAACAAGTTTAGGCTTGACCCTGTGAGATAGTGAGCATCTTCTGCTCTCATTTAAAAATGTACACCGAGACAGCCCCTGGCAATGAGCTTTGGATAGCTCTAAAAGGGCATCATCCCTTTATCACATCAATGCAATTTCAACACTAGGAATGAGCCCAAGAACTCACGTGACTCTTGAATGTTGTGTCCATTGTTATACCAATAAAATAAAAACAAGCAGGATCTTATTAAAGGGGGTATGGCAAAATGCCACATTTATTGTGAATACAGAAAGAATCATAGTAAGCAATTAGTTATAGCTATAATATTCCATTTAATTTCATATTTATTCACACATTCATTCATACACACACACACACACACAGGTTATGCAAGGTTGTTATAGTTACCAGCCTTAGAGTTGCTTGTGCCAAGCCAAGCCTTGTTAGATGCACATCTGATGCTCCTTGGGCCTTGTTAGATGCACATCTGATGCTCCTGGAAGTTGGTTTGCAGAATCAGACCCCAAAGTTCTCAGTTTCTAGAGTCCATTTTTATAGGAATTTATTCCTATGGCACTCTACGGCAATTGCTTCATCATGCTGTTGCTGAATCAATCAGCAGATGGCACATTCCTGACGGCTCTGTGCTGCCAGATGTTATCTTGTTCTTCAGTTCTCCCATCCTTGAGGCTGTTGGGTGGATTCCAGTCTGCCCTCCAGGGGTCCTCTGGTTGTTTCCACTTGACGCCTTCTTTGGTAGATCGACACTGGATTCTTAGGCTGGCACCTCCCTGATCATTCGTTTATTATCCACACCAAGCATCCATCCACATATATCCTCTATCTCTATTTTAATCACAATTGTTAACAAAGTGAGATAAATACAACAAAAGGGCGGGGAGTCTCTGTGTGCTGTTTCTGTTGTTACAAAGTATTGCTTTGAGTCTCTCTCTCTGTGTGAGTAGTTGTTGTTACAAAGTATTGCTTTGAGAACAGACTCTGTTTTAGGATGTACTAAACAATTAGCAGCTTGCAAGTTTCACACAGAGAGGGAGAGAAACAGTAAAAATGAGAGACCAAAAACCAAGAGACCTCTTAATTAGTAATACCCTGGAATTTAAACTATGGGGAATCAAACTCATTTGTGATTTTAATACGGAACTTCTTTAATATGATCCAACACCATGACCTTCTAGCCCAAAAGCAAAAGTGAAATGACTGGAGCCATACCAACACTTGCTCATAAGTGACATAATCCAACAACAGAAACATGGATGATGTACTTCTCTTTTGAGGTAGGAAGGACAGTAGATTCTTATGGCTTCCGCTTTGACAGTAACATATGTTTGGCTTTCCTAATTATGCCAAATGCGTTAAACCCTCAGTAATGGGGGTTTTGTCACATACATTATTGAATATGACAGAAATATAAATTGACATTTTCTTAGAAAGACCTAATGGGGATGTGCGAATTTAAAAAAAAAGAAAAAAGAATCTGTATATTACCATATAGGAATTAATTTTAAAGAACAGTTTATCAATTTAATTCCACTCAAAGTAACACAGAGATTTATGGGGCAATTAACTAAATATTTGTTTTTTTCAAGTTTCAATTCATTATAGTAAATTAACAATTTTCCACTTGAAAGTGCTGCACTGCTACACTGAAAACCAAAAAAAAAAAAAAAAAAAAAGTGTATATTTCGAAAGGTTTCTCTCTGATGTTTAAATCATGGTTTATTCGTCCTCACATTTACTTAACATACTGTATGCAACTGAAAAAATATTTAAGTATTAACTGCAGAACCTGTCATTCTTTAAATGTCAGTTTCAAGCAACCAGGCATAAACAAAGAATAATTACAGCTCTAAAACCAGTGTAACATCTGTTCAAGCAAACAAAATCCTACAGAGTTGATTTTATAGTCACACAACACCCACCTATGGCTAAGGCAAGTGCCAAAAGATAAACCCAAGGGTCCCAATTCTAGACCGGCCTTATAAGGCCAAAAATGTTCACTGCCAATGATACAAACACTGCATATAAAATAGCTTAAAAAACTAAAGAAAAGAAAACTAAACATTAGAGCTTTATTCCTATATACTCCACCTGGGTACAAGAGTTAGCCAAAAGTATCAGCAATCTTTATGGATAACACAGCCCCAATGGTCAGTAAAGGAGGTTACAATAAAGGCTGACACCTTAGTATACCAAGTGCCAGCTAAAGTCCTCAAAGATTGATCTGCGGAGACTGAATTTAGCTTTTCAGCACAGTGCATTTGTTACATCAGCCAGGGAAAGCGTCAACATCTTGGAGTAACTGCCTTTACGGCACTTTGCATATCGTTAGCTACAAGCCATGTGACTGCACTTCTAAAGGCCCATTTCACATTTACCGTTAACCATTTTGATGTTTTAAACATTTTAATTAATGATTTCTGCTCCAATGAGATCATCCAGAAACAGCCATGTGAATCTCTTTACAATTGTGAGCCAGGTTCACACACATTAAAGCAGCAGTCAAAAGAAGTAACTTTTATCTTTCAACAGGTATTCTGAAAAATTAGCATCAGGAGGCACACACCAGAGTTTACTAGGCTGTGTAGAGCACCTGGAGCTAAATGACTTTGTGGCTCTTTCCCCAGCCCTATCATTATCTTGCTATCTGTCCACATAATCTCCTTATCTCAGTTTACCTATAAGGAAAATGGGTGTACTAATTTACTGACCTCATGGGTGACTGCAAGGGTTAGTGCTCAAAGATATTGGTTAACGAATCCTATAGGCTGAGTGATACAAACTGGACCCTTCATCACCCTGAAGTTGGCAAGGTGGTTTTCTGAATAAAAGATATTTTGCCAAATGTTCCTGTTAATGCATTGGATTACAGTGCATAAGCCTGAGTGCCAATGATCACTCAGGTCATCAGGCTGCCCAGAAAGCTGTAGCCAGAGCTGATCGAGAGTTTCTCCCATATACTGTGTATCTTTGTGTTAGGCGTTAACCACACTACACCTTACATAGGTCATTAGGAAACGTTCTTTTAAGTAGGTAGAGAAAGACACCGCATCCCTATTTTTGCTAAACTTTTATGTACCTTGAAAGCTAAGAGTGGAGAGAACATTTGGCTCACTAGGTTAACAAGGTAGTAAATTTGTTTTCTGTATGTTAACATTTTCACAGTTCATAATAAATGACGGGGAAGGAGGGCACTCGCTAGCAGCCAATAAATTACCGGAAAGCACTTTACAAACAATTCATTAAAATCCAGTAGGCAAGTATGTGTATCCTCTCCTTTTATAGATGCAAAAAGAAAAGGAGTACTTGTGGCACCTTAGAGACTAACCAATTTATTTGAGCATAAGCTTTCATGAGCTACAGCTCACTTCATCGGACGCATACTGTGGAAGATACAGAAGACATTTTTATACACACAAACCATGAAAAAATGGGTGATTATCACTACAAAAGGTTTTCTCTCCCCCCACCCCACTCTCCTGCTGGTAATAGCTTATGTAAAGTGATCACTCTCCTTACAATGTGTATGATAATCAAGGTGGGCCATATCCAGCACAAATCCAGGTTTTCATCTACCAATGTGATATATGCCATCATGTGCCAGCAATGCCCCTCTGCCATGTACATTGGTCAAACTGGACAGTCTCTACGTAAAAGAATAAATGGACACAAATCAGATGTCAAGAATTATAACACTGATAAACCAGTCGGAGAACACTTCAATCTCTCTGGTCACACGATTACAGACATGAAAGTTGCGATATTACAACAGAAAAACTTCAAATCCAGACTCTAGCGAGAGACTGTTGAATTGGAATTCATTTGCAAATTGGATACAATTAACTTAGGCTTGAATAGAGACTGGGAGTGGCTCAGTCATTATGCAAGGTAACCTATTTCCCCTTGTTTTTTCCTACCCCTCCCCCCCCCAGATGTTCTTGTTAAACCCTGGATTTGTGCTGGAAATGGCCCACCTTGTTTATCATACACATTGTAAGGAGAGTGATCACTTTAGATAAGCTATTACCAACAGGAGAGTGGGTTTGTTGGGGGGAGGGGGGGAGAAAACCTGGATTTGTGCTGGAAATGGCCCACCTTGATTATCATACACATTGTAAGGAGTGTGATCACTTTACATAAGCTATTACCAGCAGGAGAGTGGGGTGGGGGGAGAGAAAACCTTTTGTAGTGATAATCACCCATTTTTTCATGGTTTGTGTGTATAAAAACGTCTTCTGTATCTTCCACAGTATGCATCCGATGAAGTGAGCTGTAGCTCACGAAAGCTTATGCTCAAATAAATTGGTTAGTCTCTAAGGTGCCACAAGTACTCCTTTTCTTTTTGCAAATACAGACTAACACGGCTGTTACTCTGAAACCTTTTATAGATGGAGAATCTCAGACACAGAGGTTGCTCAGAGTCACACAGTGAGCCAGTTGCAGCACTGGGAATGGAATCCAGATCTCTTGATTCTGATTCCTCTGCTATAGATAGACCACACTCCCTTTATAATGTCAAGTAGTTTTTCCTAACTACAGGAAATCTACCCCACTGCGGCCCACCCCCAGCCTGCCCTGCTTTGGTGTGGACATTACTACTCTGCATATTGTGTTTGTAGCAAATATATGCTGAAAAGTTAAACGGTGAACTGCACATTGCCATTAATACAGTACTCTATTTACAGGGGTTGTCTTTTCCTAGCTGTAACACACTGAGGCTATAAGGCAACCAATAGTAAAGCAACACTTCATTCTCAACATTCTTTAGGCTTATCCACAAGGCGGATTGGACAGTCTCGGCATTCTGGCAGCCTGATTGGCTAAGGCAGAGACATTCGTTCTTTATAAAGGCTCCGTACATTACTACTACTTAATCCTTGTGTTACATGTCATCTTGTTGCTTTACAAAGTGAAAATGGATAAAAATATGCATACTAGTTAAAACCCATTTAAAATGCATATAGCCAGTGCTGCTGTTCTTTATTCCTTATATTTATTTAAAAAATCACCTAGTAATAGTGACTTTAGCATAGGGCATTTTCATGCAACTGACGATGGACTGAAATACATGCCTTCAATTGTACTTTAGGCTATCTCCTCCTCCTAGCTGATCATTAATACCCCAGGAAATGCTCTTTTCTTCAATTGCTGTTGCTTCAATAGTTTACCGGTGAGAAAAAAAATATCATGTCACTAAAACTGAATGACAGTGAAACTTTATTAATTTGCACATGCCATTATTCAGTCACAAAGATTTAGAAGGGATTTGTAAAGTTTTTTTTTCTTCTCTATGATAAATAAAGAAGGCCTGAAAGGTTATATCCTGCTTATTTTTCCCTTAGACATATCAGGAATGTCAAGTGTGATCTTCCATAGTTTTGCTGGAGAACCTTTGGGAGGTCTCCAAGTTGTTTACTACGATATTTAATTAAGAGATAAAGTCAACTGAGTCTTTAATGAAAGGTTGTACAAAACAAGCATAAAAAATTCCATACTTTCTTGAAGGAGTGGTGGAGGGAACAACCTTTCAAAACATATAGAAGCTAAAACAGCAGAAGGCCAAATCTTTGTTTTCTTTCCAGGTCATCTTAAATATCAGAAAGTTATAGAGAGGTCCTGGAAAGAAAGAAAGAAAGAAAGAAAGAAAGAAAGAAAGAAAGAAAGAAAGAAAGAAAGAAACCTAGCTGTAAAATGAAACAGATACTCTATCTTGGAATTATAATGACATGCTAGTGTGCAGATGAAAAGATTTAATCTCAATGCTACTGATGCTAACAGTATATTGTTCTCATAAGCTTGGAAGTGTGGGGCACACTCGTGGTTCTTTGAAGTTTTTCTTTCTTCCTTTGACTTATTTTATGCAGGTCAAAGATCACCATCACTGCACATATCTGTCACTGAAAGATAATAATACTACAACTCAGTTTGGAAGCAGGCTAGTCTAGTGTGTTAAACCAGCAACAGACACATCAATCTTACTATTCTTGAAGACCATATAGTTCAATGCCTGGAAGTTAGACCTCAGAACTAATGACAGTTACTAGTTTCTGTATTTTGATGCACCAGGTTAGGTCTCTCTTCTTTTGAGCAGCTTGTCCCTATGGACAAGAAAAACAAGTCAGGAAAGCAAATTATCACTGGTAATCCAGCAAACACTGACAGAACCCTACTGGATGCCAGCACGGTTGTATGGAAGCATGCAGAGATGCCTACGAGAGCAATAAGGGCTTCCCAGGGAAAAGACTGAGAAGACACAGCAGTCATCAGAAAAGTTAGGTAATAATCATAATTTGTGAGCAGTGGAAATACTATTATTATTTAGACAGCACTATAAATGTGCAATGTTACAGTTTACTTATTCTGTCGGTTAAGTAACTGATAAGCACTGGTCATTAAGCAGCTCAGAAATATAATCCCTGGTTCATAAACTCCAAGAGAGTTTTCCTATATACAACTTGATCTGGGAGCAAAACAGATTTTTTAAAATTGAAAAGCCAGTGTTCAGCATAAAATGCCTTATAATGACAATCAATTTACATACCAGTCCCTTGCATGTGGCAAGCCCAAGTAACAAACCTGAGAGGTTTTGACACCTGTTGAAATTAGTGTCTCTATCCCACATACACAAATATTAAAAAACTAACTCAATTTATGCATGCAAAGAAATGTAATCCAGACATGTAGTCCATAAACCCTGCTCCAAACTGGAGCATGTCGGCTGAGCTAAGCATAAGAATTCCATGAAATTAGAAGACAAGGGTATTGCTTAGTGTCAGACATGAGGGTTGGAGAGGTGATATTTGCATTAATCCACATGCACCCCTAGATTATGAATATATGGCAAAGCACTGGTGTTCAAAGAGAGGATTCTTTGCTTTTCCCTCTAGGCTGGAAGTTCAAAACATGGGTAAAGCAGGTGTCTACACTAAACTGTTTTTCCTTTAAAAAGAACAGGAATACTTGTGGCACCTCAGAGACTAACTAATTTATTTGAGCATAAGCTTTTGTGGGCTCCAGCCCACTTCATCAGATGCATGCAGTGGAAAATACAAAGATAATGAAGGGTTTTTTTCTCTCCTGCTGGTAACAGCTCACCTTAACTGATCACTCTCATTATAGTGTGTATGGTAACATCCATTGTTTCATGTTCTCTGTGTATATAAAATCTTCCTACTGTATTTTCCACTGCATGCATCCGATGAAGTGGGCTGTAGCCTTTAAATTTCTCACTGTTGGTATTACCAGCAATGCTGCACCAATGATGGGAAATTTTAAGAAAAAAAATAGAGTAAATAGGGGGGTGGGAGGGGAATGAAGGCCTATGGGTGTGTTTAAAATCCAGGAAGACATACAGGTGTCCTCTTTGTTGTAACTATTGCAGTGTTTTGAACCAAATGAGAAAGAAGTGACTCATCCAAGTAATCCTGGTTCTAATGTGCTTTTTTTTCCTGATGTAATTTGAGAAACAAAGTTGAAACTACTTTTAAAAAGAAAAGGAACACGTATATTTCAGCTTCTCATGTCATCATTCCTTTCCTTGGTTACAAGGGAAGTGCCTCATGCCAATTTTTGATCCATGCTTGTAAAGTAGCTAAACCACATGCAGCTCATGTACGTCTTGAGGCTCAAATTCTGCCTTCAAGGATCCGATCCAACTCCTTTTGAAGTGAATGGGAGTCTTTCCACTGATTTCAATGAACATTGAATTAGACCCAAAATGCAGAGCTGTCAGGGTTCTTTCTTAAGCAATTAGACAGTGTGTATTAAAATCTCCAAAGAACAGCCAAAATGTATAATATTCACTTCGTTACTTAAAAAAATACAACTGAGCCTTTTATTTTCAGCTAGAGATTTTCACTGGATCATTATGGATTACAGAGACACTGAAAGGATCTATTTTTCACCCTCCACATACCCATGTACTAGGACTCCCGTAGGACCCTACTGTTCAGACAAGGGCTTTAGCGAGTCTACTGCTGCTCTGTTACATTAAAGGTACCATTGACGGCTTCATGCTTTTAATAAAAAATTAAAAAGTGCTTGCACTTAAAAAGCAGACCTGGTGAGAGGGAAGAAAGTTATTTAAATATGAAGGAATTTTTATGTGAAATTTTGAAGAGACTGATCAGCTATTCTGTAAGCACAACACATAGCAGCTCAGAAACCTTACTGTGGCCACACAAAATCTCAAAATAATTTCTTTGAGCAGTAATATTGAAATTATTAAGACCAGCTTGATGTCTTGTAATGCTGCTGACCACCAAAATGAACAAGAAGGTGTGTGCCGAAAATAAAATGAAATATCCTACAGGAGTTAAAATTCCTAACCTATCCCAGGAGTCTCTCTTAATATCAAAGTAATTTTCTTAGAAAAGCAAATGAAGCACTTTACCTGTGGTAATGGTAAATGTTTGCTCTCTTTATTAAATCCTATTGCTTATTTTTATTTGCAGGTCATATAAACTGAAGAACAAAGGAATGGAATTAACCTTTTAAAACACTCTGACTTCATCAGGGTTAGTTACACTCGTCTGGTCCTTGAATAATCATGTAAACAATGCACATATTTAAATGGCAAAATGGAAAATTACTCATTTATTTTTAAGAATGTGTCTATTTAACACAATAAGCTCATTGTAAACTCTTGAAAGTGTATTCATCAAATAAGTATTAAACCCTCAGGGAGACCCTCAAAGATTCAAATATGTTGTTTGCCAAATATAACAAATATTAATATGATAAATGTGTTTATTCATATATCAGTGTGTGTGGGTGTATCACACACATACTACAGACATACACACATCTCTATGTCTGTATGAACAGAAATAGATATTCACATATAGTGTGCACATTTTAGGGCCAGATTTAATGGCACGCACTGGCTGTTTTGTATTGCTCCAGTGACAAAAGCAGCCATGCTGAACTCACCAGTTATGCCAGGTGTACAGCTGACCTGTGTTTGTAGGAGTGGTACAAAGCAGCAGGAGTGTACCAGTGGATGTTTTTTTGCTGGCATGGATGGGTACTATCTGGAGTGGCACCTGGGAGAGCTGGGGCCTCCTCATCTTTTGTCCTGGCGGCCACATCTGCCTGTTGTCTGCTCCTTCCCTGCTTGGATCCAGCAGGGGGAGCAGCTGCCTGCAAAACAACTGCCACAGTGGCCCCTTGGTAGCCTAGAAAAATAACTAGAGTCTCTGCCCAGAGCCCTGCAGGAATGTGCAACAGGACTACCAGATATGTGAATGTCATGTGAGATGCCAGGACATTTGGCAGCACAGCAAATAAGACCCTGAAGGTAATGAAATCAGCCCAGTTCTACTGCCTGGGCAAGAAAAGGGGGTGAAACGACTGAGCAAGTGGGATGCTGTTGATCAAAGCAACAGCCTCACAAGAGGTGGGGATTAGAAGGTGGAGTGAAGGAACGCTGAGGGGAGGAGCTTGCAAATGAGCTGTGGGTCCTCTTGGCGCTCCTTCATTTTCAAGACACCTTGGGGAAACCTGCCATAGATATCTCCTCTCCAAGCCTGATGCTACCACTTACCACATTAACAAGCCCCAAGGCCACCTGCTAGCTAGGAAGTCTTCATAGGAGCTTCTTAGGCTTGTTAGAGAGGAGGCGTGTTCGGATACTATGTGCTGGTCCTGTACGAGTCACAATTATGTTCACGTTGGTTGGTTTATATTTTTGTTAATGACTGATAGGAGATCTTTGAGATGATTGAGAAGAGAGTCTCCAATAGGACATACTGAATCCCACTTCATCTGATGATGAAACAGATGGTTTGCCTTCCTTCACTGCCCACACCCCTGATACTAAACTGTTTTATTGAACAAAAGTGGGCCTCTTCCATCTAACTGTTTCATCCTCTAGTACCTCAAACATTTGGAAAGGATTCAGAGAAAAGCTACAAGAATGCTTAAAGAGGTGGAAAACATGCCTTATTGTGAGAGACTAAAGAAGCTCCATCTATTTAGTTTATCAAAGAGAAGGTTAAGAAGTTATTTGATCATTGTTTTCAAGTACCTACAGGGAGAAGAGATTTCTAATAGTTGATGGCTCTTAAACAGAAAAAAGGGATAAGAATATGCAATGGTTGGAAGCTGAAGCTAGACACGTTCAGACTAGAAATAAGTCTCAAATTATTTAATACTGAGGGTAATTAACCACTAGAACAACTGACCTAAAAATATGGTGGATTCTCCTTCACTTGCAGCATTTAAATCAAGTCTCGATATCTTTCCAAAAGATACTCTGTAGCTTAAACAGACGTTACAGGCTTGATGCAGGAATCACTGGGTGCGGTTGTGTTACACAGGAGGTCAGACTAGATGATCATAATGGAGCCTTCTGGCCTTGGAATCTCTGAAACTCACTAGGGAAACATGAAAGTATCACACCCCTGTAACTATCACAATTCTATTTATCTTGCCAAAGTTAAACAAAGATTTTTTTTAAAAAAATACACATTTAGGGGCATACTCTCAAAGCTCATTCTGCATGTGAAACTCCCGTGAATATTAAAGGAAGCACTGTTTCGCAAAAGAGAGGCTAGACCCTAACAGATCTGTTTACAAAACATCTATGCCCTTTATTAGCAGTCTAAAGGTTCATCACAAAAGATCTTATGTTACCAAAGGTGAAATATGATTATTAATGCCTGTTTAAAAAGCTGTTGAATAAATCTGCTACATGCCGATTATGTCTGCTGTACTGTATAAAGACATCATTCTTAAATAAAATAAACTTATTAAAATAGATTTATTGGACCTCCTAGGCTGTACATTTAAGAGGCCTGGCAGGAGTGTGCATTCTGTCATATTCATAAGTGATACTCTCCATTGCAGTGGGAGAGTGAAATTATTCAAAGATTCAGAGTGTACTTCTTGTAGGAGGTTATTCACACAGTAAAATTCACACGTATGCAGCACTGTTACAAGCCAGAATACTCACACTGTGTATGGAGATCCACAGAAGAGTTGAGTTGGCAGATAAAGAATCCAACCGTTGCCTACACAAAAGGCTGTGCAGCCACAACATAAGACCAGGGCTGGTATTCTAGCCTACAGGCAACCAAGGCTAGAACATTGTTCCAGAACAGCCACTGAAACGCCTGTACATTCCCTATGTAGGAGTTTGGGGCACTGCATAAGCACAAATCCATTGGTCTCTCCTAACCCTGTCCCTAAACTAGCCTGTTCAAGTATTGCACAGACAACCCTTTGGGGATGCACAATTTGAACAGAAGCTCCCCTATGAATGTCTTTTCCATGCAGACCCACTGCCAGGCTTAATCAGCATGCAGGGCCTAGGAGAACTCTTGATACGGAGCCGAATCTTACCCAGTAAGGCATGGAATGTCCGATGTAACTTCACAGTTAAATATTATTGCACATCTGGGAAAATATCATCTAACTAGGTTGTGTCTTACTATATTTCATTTCCACACAAAAATATATCATGCTGCATGCCACTTTATCACAATGTCATATCGTTCAAACCAAAGCTAGAGCCTTTTATCGTAATTCCGAAGGACTTTTCTTATCTATTTCAACAGCAAATCTTCAGTGGTAGCCACTTGTCGTGTTCTAGAGATAGATTTTTGTGTGAACATGCAAATTATCTCCTCAAGACATATATAATCAGCATTTTATCCCAAGAAACACTTAAGCCAACAGTGACTTGTATCACTCTCAAATATTCTTGGAAATGAAAATGTATATTTTGGCTTATTTCCTTCAGTCTTCAACAGCAGTGGGTTCTCCCCCCCACACACCCTTTTCTTTCTTTTTAACATTATTCTTTTCTCATAAACTGTCAAAAAGATTGAGGAAAAAGTCAAAACACATGCTAAAAGACATAAGCAGCAGCATTAATAAAATAATTCAAATCGATGTACTAGAGATGTCAAAAATGACTTGGATACCTCATAGATTAAAGTACCTCACGTTGGGTCACTACTGCTTCCATATGTTCACGAAGAATTGTGCCTAGGCCCTATTTACTCAGGAGCAGATAGTTGTGAAAACGCAAAGAAATGCGCTGTTTAGCAGTTCATTTTTGGTGGAATCTACAATATCATTGGTAAGTGTATGGGTGACTCTACGAATCTTATCCACCAGAAATGGAACAGATAAAGAAACCAACCAACCAATCACTATTTGTCTACTGCAACTTTGTATCAGAACAGTATTCAGCGGAGACGGGGGAGTAACACGGAGCATACTGTCACATAGCTATATTTAACTCTTTTTCTCTCCATATGTAGATGTGCAAATCCACAAAAGAACATCTTAATTGGTCCTGCGTTACATACAAATGAATGATAGGCTAAATGGGTTGAAGTGAATGCTATATTTATCGTTCTTTCCGGTGCGGCCAGACATGATGATTCAGAGCTTGACTCACAATTAGAAAAAGTATATATTATGTATAAAAACATAGATACATAATGTATTGATAGGAGCTATATATACACACATTATGTGTTTCATTCCTGCTACAGTCCCCTAACAGCACAAATAGAAAAGGATAGGCAAAATCTAAATTTTTTATTTCTGCTCAACATGGGTTTGTTTTTAGTCATCTTTCTTTCTGGACTGGTCAATTAAATCCTAAATGTTTTCCCACATTTTGTGAACTTCAAACTATCCAGTGTTACTTTCATTGTATTAAACACCTGACACTGCCAAAAAAGGGTTACAAAATTAAACCTACCCCAAGAAAACTAAAAAGAAAAGGCCCCAATTCTGCAACCTTTATTTATGCAAGTAATCCCACTGATGTCAACCCCTTGCAATAGTCATTGTTGCAGAATCATACTCATCAAGAGGAAATACGTCTTATTAGGAGTTAGAAATCAAGTGAGAAAATATTCAATAGATAAAAGAACAATTATCCTTCTCTCCCGATTCTTCCTTCTACTGGGGACAATTGAGGTACTTCTCCTCTTTTAAAAATGGTGAAGAGCTCCAATAAAAATAAGAGTAGGATGTGCAAGAGTGGCCTGGTATTTTATTCTGCTGATTCTAGGAGCTGATATTTTCAAGTGCTGCTGGTCTGGTTGGATTTTATAATTACACTAACAGAGGCAAGTCTCCTCTGCACTCACCCTGCTAAGCAGGGAATCGCTGATGGGGCTGGTGGAACATCTCATTTTCATTAATCTGGCTCATAGCTGCAGATTCATAGACGGCATTAACAAAGCACGGCTTTCAGCCAGAGTGGAAGTTCGCCTTGTGTTTAACTCTGCATTAACTGGAGCATGACAGAGTAAAAATACAGGAATGGGGGAGGGGGGTGGGGGGGAAATTCAACCCGCAATACTTTTTCAGCAGAAGGCAAAGCTTTATAAAGCGTAAGGGTTCAGTTATTCCCAGAGCAATGTTTTGTTACTGAGTGATTTCTGTGTGGAGTGCCGTGGTTTATGGATCTGCCTTGCCCACAGCAAGTAAGGTAAAGCCTCAGGCATGTGTAATTTAAAATTCATTTTTGCTCAATCAGACAACTTTAGAGTAGGAGAGCATCTATTTTTATTTAATAGAGGCAACTCCCAAATCTGCATTCCTGTAAATCACCAGGAATTAACACTGAACTACTCATACACTTCAGGTCTGATTTTAAAATGGGTGCAAAAGAGATTCTTTAAAAAGCATGTTATGCTTCCAAAGAACCCTTTCCATGTTCTCATAAGGAGCCCAAGCCTGCAAATGTTTATTATGAGGCAGTATAGGATGACTCACAATAGAAAATGCTATGCTTAGTAGCATGTATTTGTAAGATCATGCCTATCCCAATGAAATATTTCCTGTCACCCCATTTCTTTTAAGGAAATATTGTGGGTCAGGAAAGGAGGAAGGGACGGACAGACACAGTTAATAATGCCTGATTCTGCAAACACTCACTCGCCTGGGAAAGGATTTGCAGGATCAAGACCAATAGTGACAAATCAGAACATTCAAAATTAGTGATATTAACAGCGACAACATGTATAATTCCCCCCCACACACACTGTTATGATACAGTAGAACCTCAGAGTTACAAACGGAATGAAAGTTGTTCATACTTCTGACATGTTCATAACTCTGAACAAAACGTTATGGTTGTTCTTTCAAAAGTTTACAATTGAACATGGATTTAATACAGCTTTGAAACTTTACAATGCAGAAGAAAAATGCTGCTTTCCCTTTATTTTTTAGTAGTTTACATTCAATACAGTACTGTACTGTATTTGCTTTTTCGGGGGTGTTGGGGTTGGTCTCTGCTGCTGCCTGATTGTGTAATTCGGGTTCCAAATGAGATGTGTGATTGACTGGCCAGTTCGTAATTCTGGTGTTCATAACTCTGAAGTTCTAATATATCATCTTAAAAGCAATTTTTCCACTCTCCAATAATACCCAAAACAGTCTTTAGTTATGAGTCTAACAAAGCAGAAGTCAACACAACTGACTTTCTGTTTACTTTATCTCCACCAGCATCCCTAACTATCAGCAAAAATGTGCGTGTTCTAAAATGTTCTAAAATAACTATAACTATGTGCGCGTTGACTGCAGCAAGATGAGCTTTACACGTTGTTTTCAGTGTGCCACATAAAAATGGTGGACACCTTTTATTTCTTTCCCTTTCGTTTTCGTGTAGGCAGAGCAAGTATATTTAACAAAAAAAAAATAAAAATAAATAGCACCTAGACACACCATTCTCTAACAATTTGCAACTCTTTTTATGGACTAGTGATAATTTTTCGCCCTAAAGAGGTTGACAGAATCAGGTTGACACATGCCTGCATCACAACGGGCCTCTGCTTCTGCCCTCTTATGGATAAGTCTTATTAACAACAATGAGAGCTACATGTCTGCAACAGGGCGGAATTTGGCCCTGTAGACTCTTTATCATAGAGATCAGAATGGTCATTCCATTTTCTCAATGAGGCCACAATCATGCAAGATCCCAAGTGCTCTCAAATCCCATTGACTCCTTTAAACCCTCAATCTTAGGCCTTTTATCTCATCATGAGTTGAAGACGAAGATTAATTTGATACTCCTGGCTTTGCCAGTGAGTCCATGGAATTTTTAAGTTCCACACAATATACACAAAGCTCCATAGGGCTAGGTGCCATAATGGGGTTTGCATTAGCTTTTCCTTAGTGGAATCTGATGTTCAAACCAAGCTTAGATGGAAAACCACAAGTGAGAATACATTTTGTTAAATCCAGCTAGCCTGCCTCAACGCACCTGTCTGCCAACAATATATACCCAATACAGAATTTAAATCTACAGACCAATTTATCAACCTACCTGCCTATGATTGGCAGTGTCTGCTCAAGAGAAGCCCATGAACAGAATGGTTCATACTGGTAATATTAGACCTTGACTGTCATGAACATTACATTCCCCTTTTAAATAACAGTTGTAGTAACCAATGAAGAAATGTCATTCTAGTAAAATGTTTGCTGAAATGAGATGAATATCAATAAATAGCTGTTTTAATTCCATTTAAATATATAGATATTTTAAATGTAAATTTAAAAAAATAAAAGGGTCTCTAGATAACAGCTTTGTCCAGATGACTGTTAATGAGTGAGTGAGTGGAGCTAGCAAGTGTAGAGTGATGCTGCTTTCAAAACTCCAGTGAGGAATGAATCCTGATTTCCAAAGAAAAGGAAGAGCCTGACAAACCGTGGTAACATCCATTAATACAGCAGACTTCCCCAGTTGGGTTCTTAACCATAAATAGTCCATCTGGGTGAATGCAGGTCAATGGGTGAATTTACTGCTGGATCACTCCATAAATCACTAATGCAGCATACCTAAAGCCAATACCACACCCTATCTGTGTTTTAAAAACCAGAATGACGTGGTCTCAGTACAAAACAAGTAAAATTTGGTTTAGCCATGTAAAATTAATGTGAAACAGCTTGCCAAAAACAGTTCATTTTTGAAATCTGGATGGAACAGACAGAAGAAAAATACTGATGGAAATGTGCAGCTATATCAGGTTGAGGAACTGTTAATAAAAAAAAAAACACTCATGACCGACCACAAAATTGCTTAGACAATTAGTGAAAGGTGAAAACTTCAAAGAGCTCAGAAATGAGTTTTGGATGCATATCTGTTAAGGTCCTCTTGAAGCTACAAAACTGGAATGGACATATTTCAAGAAGTGGCTCTTCTTTGATGAGACGTCCAGTATTTCCTGCTTCCAGAGGGGCAAGAAATAGAAACAGAGGTACCTTTCTTGGAGTAATTTGGCACTTGCAGTGTCCAGCAGAACCTGAAGTGCCGAACAGAAGCACATGAACATGCAAATAAAAGGAAAGTAGGGGAGTTAAATAGCTTGGAGCTTCAAAAAAGGGTTCACTTTGGTTTCTGTGCTAGTTTAGTGTGACGGCTTGAGTCAATTCTTATTGTATCCTAACTGGTTCACCAAACCCTATCTATGCTAAGGGGCAACTGCAGCCTCATTTATTATGAAGAATCCCTCTTAACAGCATAAATCCAATGGAGCTACATTGATTTTCACCACATGAAGATCTGGGCCTGAGTGTTCGCCTGCACAGTGATGATCAGGATTAAACAGTATCTTTATTTGCTCTTTCCAAATGTTTTATTGCAGACAAGGCAAGCTAGGTTTTACCAGATTTCTTAATCTCCCAACAGCGTGAAAGCTGCCTACAGGCTATGGGCTGGAGTATTAAAGGGCCGTTTGACCAACTACTCTATTTCTTAGGAGCATGCCATGAAAAGGTAGGAGGAGAAGTCAGATCAAAACAGGAAGCCAAAACAGGAAACAGATTGAGAAAAATCAGTGAAGGGTTGCATGGGGTCAAGAAAGGACTCAAGTTTCCAGAGCAATATTTGGTTACTTATCATATTGCCATTATAAGGAGAATTATTCTTCATTACACTCCCACAGAAAGTCCAGGTTTGACCTAAGATACCTTCTAATACTATTGGAAAAGTGGATCTTTCTAATCGCTCTTCCAATGAAAGAAGTTACAGGCAACAGGATAGGTTTAGCTTGTGTCCCCAAGGGTGTTGCACTGCATTTATTTATATTGTTACATAGTCAACAAGTGTTATGAACAAAAATATTCAAAGAGGAAATAGGAGGAGTTATATAATTAATCTCTGAACTTCTCTCTGTCATAGTTTCATAAAATATCACATACACATGTACCAGGATATCTAGCCACAAAATAGGGGAGTGGGTGTACCCAGGAAAGGAGGTGTATCCTTCAAAGCATTGACAAGCACTGCTGTGCTTTGCGTCCCACATACCTTTGCATTAAAGGCAGATATCCACATTATTCTTACACATATTTTGAACAGGCCCTACTGCAATCAAAACATACCATGTACAAAAAAGGACCAAAACAAGCCTTTTATTAGTAACACTGAACCCCCCCACCCATTAATTTCTAGTAGAGCAATTAACCCAATGGGTCGATTTTCAAAAGCAGCTACTCTTCCAGTGGAGTTTTGCAGCCAGTCTCTATCACAAACAGATGGACTCTAATAAAATTCCTTCATGGGTATTTTCTGAGTTGCAAGACCAGAAGCTGGGGAAGCAGACTGAGCTCTTGCAACATTGCGAGAAAAGGTGAATTGTCAACAAACATTTCCTACATCTGATATCTTTCGTATGGAAAGCTACGCTTTTAATAAAGATGCAGCTGCCCCTGCTGAACGATTAATCAATACTAGTAAGCTGACATCTTAAGAACTTGCTGAACTAAAGCTTTTCTTTTCCTCCTGCATTTACAAATAAAGTGTTCGCTATTTGACTAAAGCCTGTCTACTTGACTGGAAAATATCAGAGTCCTATTTAAATGACATTTGCAGAGAATGAGATTTTATCCTGGTCGCTGCTCCTTATCGCTAATAACAACATCAGATTAGTGGATTTAGGCCAGCCAAGTAGCAATGCCTTTTCTGATCCCTTCTTAGAGCAGCTCTTTCCATCTGTCTAGCCAAGCTTTCCTCTGCTTGTATGGGCCAACGATTAGGTCTTAAATGGAGCTTCAGTTGGTACCATGTGGGACATCTATATAGAGGCTCATTGTGTTCCTAAATTCCACGCAAGGCATTTATCAAGTCTGGCTACTGCTTAC
This sequence comes from Chelonia mydas, assembly GCF_015237465.2. NCBI lineage: Eukaryota > Metazoa > Chordata > Testudines > Cheloniidae > Chelonia > Chelonia mydas. Next base: position 91,432,901 of record NC_057855.1, read on the forward strand.
TTCAAAAGATCAAAACACCTGGGTATTTACAGATATAAACATTCCTCCTTTTGTGTCCTGCTCAGATAATACCAGTTTCCCAACATGATTTAAAAACATGAAACATATACAATTGCTTTTGAGATTTATTCTTCAAAGAAATCCAACAGATAGAGGATCAGATCCTAACCTGATGTAAACCAGCATGGTTCAACTGACTTCAGTGGCAGATATGCCAATTTACATCAGTTGACAATTTGACCCACAGTTGCAGAAACTTATTTTTGTTAAATCCATTACTTGCCATTCAGTGTAATATAATTTATTAGTTGCTCTGGATTTAACATTGGTTAAATACTTTTGGAGTACATAAGACAACATACACATACACACTGTACTCAGATTACAGTAAAAAGGTTTTCCTGATGATTCTTATTGTTGTCTTAATTACTGGCTCAGTTTAGCAGAACAAGCAAAACTTAAAGTCTAAATGCCAAATGCTCTCAAGAAAAATATTACAGCCAATTATAAAGTATATCTACATTTCATTTCTTTTTTTCCTCTGTTTTTAGTTTAAAGGTCCTTTGCCTTCTCAGCTATGCCACTTACAGTAAGTTAATAACTGACATTTCCTCTTCCTAATACATAATGCGATCCTGACAACTGCTGTGCTCTAAAGATAAGATGTGAAACCAGTAGTTCTTATAAGAAACCAGTGTTTCTAGATCATGCAAATCTCCTAACTCCTGTGCTTGTTTAGTCTTTAACAAGGTCTTGCTCATTCCTAACCTTGACCAACAAAGTGTTTCCACATGGCAGTCACACTCTTGCCAAGTACCGCTATGTCAAAAGAAAGTTGCCTGACTTAATCAAGCAATGGTAAAGACATGAAATGAATATTTAGAGAGGTCAAAGTGAGATTGTTCTTTAAGAAACAGCAATTGCTGACAGTTGAATGAACAGGAAACAGGGTCTGGTATCTAAGTTTTATACCTACATATTTTTACAATTGGTCATCCTTTTAACAAAACTACATTAAAACACAATATAAGAAATCTAAGAAAATTTGTATGGAAAGGATACACTCTATTGCTTATTTATGCATGTCATAAAATCCGTAATGCAAGCTGCATGAGACAATTTATCTTCATTTCACAGGGTCGCAACCAGTATAGACTCCTTTTCCTTCAGGAAGCTGATGGCATGTTAAGCCAGGCATAAGTCGTAATAAAAAGCAAAACGCAAACTTATTTCATTAAAAAAAAATACTTGATGAAGTAAAATAGAAACCTCCAATTTTTTTAATTAAAGGGATTGTGAGCATTACTTATATTTAAAAACAACAAATTGGAATTAATCACATTTCAGACCAAGCTAATATTTTCTCTCATAAAATGACTGTGATTGATCTAAATCTAATTATTTCATACAAAACTAGGTTAAATACTACAGATCGTTATGACCACACAGAAAGCATTATCATGACAGCCCACGTTACTGTATTTGTTACCAAGCAAGCCACCGCACGTCCAGTTGCCAGCTATTAAAAGGGGGGAGGGATTTAGAGCAAACTATTAGTTTGATCTAGTTATTATATTAGTGGCAAAGGTTTTATTAATGGATTTTGCATTTTAACTCCTGACTGATACCCAGGTTCTCTGCAACAACCAGTTTCTGCTGTGCATAGCAGGCAGGAGTAGTGGGCATCAGTGAGCTGGGAGGCTCCCTGATTTTCTGCCCTGAGTTCAGATTAGAGTAGCCAAGGGGCTGCTCTCACATCTGCCAGTTGGTAATGGTCCCCAGAGACCATCCTCCACTGGAGGATAGCTGGAGCACAGCGTGCTCCTACCACTCTTCCTTCCCAGCTCTCTCAACCAAGGAGATGATGTAGGAGCCTGAGAAATCAGCTCTGCACTCACTGGAGACTCCCACACACAAGGGGTGTCCCCAGCTGTTGGGATGCAGCCAGTCTCCAAACCCTGTGCACTACCTGAGCATTACGGACTCTGATCTGATGTAAATATAATTAAATATTTTGGCTGATTTCATCACACACACACACTTGAGGCTTTTTTTATTATCTTTCTTCTTCTTCCTACGTTTCTGAGAAATTTAACTCAAAATACAAATACCAGACACATAACTTAGGTGTATATATGTAATTATTATATTATAGTGTCATCAAGGCACAGGTTGCTTCCCAAAACAACTAAGTCAAGATATCCCTGCCCTTGGCTTAGCTTGCTCCACACATGTGTTACATATAGCATACACAGTCTACACACAGATTCCATATGCATACATATAAACATGCCACATATATGTCTGTATAGCTATAAAATATTTAGGCTCCGTGATAATCAAAAATGCTCTGTACTGCCAATCAGATGCATCTTCTGTTAACCAAAATGACTAACCACTTTATCACTTATGGAAAATATCACTGTGAATCCTTTGGAGACAGTGTGCGCGCGCACACACATGCACCTCGGCTACCCCATTGTCTCAACACATGGCTAGGTAACATAGGATATGGCTACAGCGGTAGCTGGGAGGATGCCTCCCAGTCTGGGTAGACCAATATGCTTGCTCTGCTTGAGCGAGCATGTTAAAAATGGCGTGGCTGTTGCAGCATGCCCAGGGATGGCGTCACAACTGAATGTGGACTCCAGGGGTTAGGTGGACTTGTAACAGAGTGAATAGCCTGTGCTTGAATGTCCACACTCCTTTTTTTTTAAGCTCTGCTTGATCTGTCTACCCGGGTTGGGAGACATGCTCTCCGCTGCAGTGTAGACGTACCCCTAGGATACGCAGATTAACATGTTGGAAACTAGGGGTATGTCTACACTATAATTAAAAACCCACGGCTTGGCCCATGCCAGCTGACTTGGGTTAAGGGGCTCGGGCTAAGGGGCTGTTTAATAGTGCTATAGATGTGTGGGCTCAGGCGAGAGCCCAAGCTCTGGGAACCTCCCACCTCTCAGGGTCCTAGAGCCAAGGCTCCAGTCCGAGCCTGGATATCTATACAATAATATCAGTGCACTGCGCATTGAGAGAGCACAGTAACCAGCTACTTTCTCTAAATAGTATCTGTTTGGATGGTCCTAGCACATGAAACATTTAAACTATAGTTGGCCATTGCTGTGATCAAAGTAAAGCTATTTTTTCCTTAATTTATTTCCTTTTAGCAATAAGGATATGTGGTTATTCTAAGATAATCAAGTTCCTGCAGGATCAGAGGTACTCAATTGTACCTTTTGCTTTGTAACTCCTCAGGGGTGTGATTATCTCATGATAATCACCCCACCACCACCCTATTGTGCGTTATTGCTTAATTAGCTACCGGATGAATTGTAGTTCTGTTTGCATCAACTTTATGTCTACTGTAATTGCCCTGAGTTGCAGTTCCAAGAAAAAGAAATGGATCAAATAACTTCATATATTTTGTTTGATTAATCATGAAAAAATCATTAAGGGATTAAAGTGAAACCATTTTACTCCTGCTGATCATGTTCAGCAATTTGAAATTATTTTATGATCCTGATCAAATGTAATTAATGAGATTGGCTGTTAATTAGTTACACTAGCAGGTGGGCCATGAAAAATGTATTCACTTAATACCACAGAATAACATGCTATTAGAATTTCTGTGTTGATTTTGCAGAGCTCAGAAAGTGAGTTTAGAAATTAGCCAGGACTGTGTTCTTTAACACACACACAAAAATTACTATCTTAAAGGCGATTCAGGAACACGGCCATTCAGAGATTTAAGAACACAATCAAACATCTTCCTTTTTGTAATTGTCTTCTTTAATGACAAGTCCCTACACCAATTCTCACAGCCAACTTACTGGTACAGCAGGAACAAGATCTGCTTCAAAGTAACTAGGGCGTCACTCTTAACATTGTGATAATTCAGTCACTCTCATCTGGCTCTTTCTAATGTTCCTAGCCTCTTCCCCTAAGGAAAGGGCTTTTCAAGAGAAATAACCCCTTGGGTGCTAACTTGAGACAGACACAAAGTGTTAACTGCTTCACGGTGCTGTGTACCTAATTAGCAGTACTGAGAGTTTAACAGTGGTTTTGAATGTCATGGGGTCTATGCAGGCCCCCTAAGGAATACAGAAAGTACATGAACATGCTCTTTGTGTTTTTGTTTAGCACAAACATAAGCAAGGAGAAACAAGGAAAAAAAGAATTACAGAACAATGTATATAGTATATACTGTGTAATGATTCTATTTCATTTATTATAAATATAAAATTGATAATGATATCCAAATCAGAAAGACCAGAGCAAGAGAGACTCTATAGCCTGGTGGGTAGGATACCCATCTGGGATGCGGGAGACCGAGGGTCCAGACCCCTTGCCCCCATAACTCTTTCTTTATTTACCCACAGTCGAACAGCTTCAACTGGAGAGATTGTGGGAGCCACGCATCAGAATACCCCATACTGCAATGTCAGAGCACTCTCCTGAAATGTGAGAGCCCCCTTTTCAAATCCTCTCCTCCCACCATGTAGATGGGGGAATTAAATGTGGGTCTCCCACATCCCAGGGGAGTGCTTTAGCCACTGGGCTAAAAGTTATAACAGAGGCACCACTATCACCACTTCCTCCTCCTCTGGCTGTGTGTGTGGAGTGAGGCAGGCACCTAACTCATTCTTGCACAAAGTGGTTTAGGCACCTAAGTTGCCTCACTCCAGGAGAGGGGTTCCTGGCTGTGGATCACAAGCAATTTGGATTGGATTTAGGCACCTGTCTCTGAGAGAGGGGCAGGGGTTAGGACACACCCTCTTGTCAGTGTCTCCCATTGGTTAGTTTAGACCACTCCCTGTTTAGGCATCTAAGAATGCGATCAGAGAAGTCAGGCTATCTCCCCATTCACTGTAGAGAGAGCCTAGGCACTGAACTCAGTGTTTATGGATCACAGTGTTGTTCCAGTGATTTTCTAAGAGCCTCAAAGTTAGGTGTTGCCACACCTAAGTCCCTTTCTGGATCCGGGCCTGTCTGTATACGTGTATGTGTCTATATGTAATTATCTATATAATGTGTGTGTGTGTGGGGGGTTATATCTATAGATAATTTCTATATGCACACAACCACACATAGATACAGATAGGATAAAATGGTGTCTAACCATTATGAAGTCTAATTTTTTTAAAAATTACGCGAATTAGTGAAAAAAAAATCAAATGCTCCCCACTTGGCACTAAAATACCAACTTGGCAGACGCATTAGAAATATTAATGACAGACTTTCCTCTCACTATTTAGACATGAGGATTTTCTTCAAGATCAAAGATGCAGTAGATGGGACTAGGTTAATATGAACGTTTCTGATTATACCATCACAAAGTACACCTGGACGCGTGGCAAGATCATTCGTGTGTGTTGTTAGCATAGACTCTCCCGCTGTGCTTCAGCTAGTGATCAATTCCCAACATGGTAGGTCAGCCCAAGGTTCTGAACTACATTGTTTGCAGAAGGTTTCTGATTATTAGCACAAGAAAGGAGGCAAGGGCTGCTTCCCTTAGAAAGAGGCTGACATATTGGTGTGTAAAGAGCAGAAGAGAAAAACTAACATGAAGAATCTTAGAGTTGACGAACCAACCAATAGCCGACTTCAGCAGGGCTCAATTTTAATGAGATCTTCAGTGATTGCGGTCACCCATGAACGGAACTATTGGAGGGGGCCATGAGTGCAAAAAGGTGATATATGTTTTAAACAAAAAAAAAAGTTTCCTGATGTATGGAGAACAGTGGTTTGGGGTTGTTTTTTAAAAAAAATCACCATTCTTTCTGCAAAATCTTAATGTTAATCTCAATGGACCCACGCCAGATAGCACGGAAGTAGCCTCAGTCATCTTACCTGCTGGTTCTTGCACTAAATATTCCTTGTACATAACTGTCGGCTTGAGCCCGTGTATATTGGTCTCTTCTGATGAAAGAAAATTGGTGTCGGCAGCTTCCTGAGCACATTTTAATAATCAGCCTGATCATGGGTGCATGGCAGCTGCTCGATTGATGGTGTTAGACAGCGAATAAAGAAAGATGCCAGCAGTGCCCTCAGATCTGACATAACGAGGGAAACATCAGTCATTTGGCTAAAAGGCTCATAAAGGCTCCATCAGCTGTGACACAGGAGTCTGTCTTATGCAACACTAATGAGGAAATGTGGCAGCATTCGCATTCTCTTCAGACAGTAACAAGTTGTGAGTGAGCTGCATTTCAGATGAAAAATCCAATTGAAAACAGAGTTGTTGTGCTCTTCACTTAAATGATATGCTGCTGCATCAGGAGGATTACTGGAAGTCCAAGGATGTTTTAGAAGGGTTCTAAGGCAGTAGCTCCCAAACACTGGTAGTCTATACATTGGTTCTGGTACATAAGGTTTATCTGACTATAGCGCCATGTTCCATCTGCATTATATGTCTCTCACAGGCCCTTTGTATAGTGCTATGTCCTCCCTTGAGGCTGCCCACCTCCCATTTAGGTTTAGGGGCATCTCAAACTGCATTACAAGATAGACTTCTCATGGCTGAGTGGGAAGTGATGGACACAGGCTTGCATAGCCAAGATCTTAGCCTGGTCTGCTGGTACACTCTTTTGTGTAAAAATTTTTGATTAAGAATACATACATAAAATGAATATTCAAAAGCTGTTGCCTCTTTGACTAGTAGGAGAAACCCAAAACATTTCCTGGCACCCCAGCTGACTGGACTGGAGCCCCTCAAGAACAGCAGATCCAGGGGATGCCGAACCAGTGGTTTTGAAGAGTTACGGTAACCGACGAAGAATAGGGATGAGAAGACTTGTAGATGAACTTAAACTTTCCGTCAAATTTCTGATTCTAACAACTTTCTTCCAATTCAGCTTGCTAGCATGTTGCTGTATTGCGCTAATTAGAAAAATGACCTTCTCCCTCCTCCTACATTTATTTCTTGCTACTACTGGTTCAGTCGATAGATTTACACGCACATGTTATTTCTGCTTATGCCACGATATTCATTCCAATACCAACAGGGCATTATGAAAATCCCAGTCAAAAAGTAATTAGAAATTTTGCTGAAACGTTACATTTGTTAATGGGAGGATTACCATGATTCAATGAGCACCAAAGTTCACCATTAACACTGATAAGTGAGTTTGTGCCAATGGACGCACAGCTGGTGACAGCAGGGATTTGGGGGCACACTTCTAATGCGAAATCGGAGACAGATAAATCAGAGGAAGCAAAGGCGGCTCTATTATTTGAAATGTTAAAGTAGTTTCTTAGTGACAAACAAAATATTTTCACTATGTCTATCCAGTTGATTTTCTTAGGGGTGGTATCTGATGTATAGCTCTGGAAGTAGGGTGTGTGGTTCTAAGATTTAGAACAAGAGACGAGGAATCAGGACTCCTGATTATTATTCGTCACCAAGAGTGGTGTTGTGACACTATACTACATGGTGATTATGGTATAGTTGACTACGCCATACAGTGACTATGGCCCCAAGCAGATCACCTAATTTCTCTATGGCTCTGTTGATGTATCTATAAAATGACTATAAATAATAATACAGAAGCCTGCACAAAGGAACAATCTATTTAGAAAACTTATCTCAAGAGATCACCCCAAATTACATTAAATGTTATGAATATCATTCTGTTCCGCCTTTATTAGAGTTCCATCTCCAGAATCAACTGAGTTTGGTCACTTCTTTGAGTGGTCACTTATGACACGTTTCCCTGGAACTGTCATGGAACACAGATGTTCTCGGATGAAAGGTGCCACACTGCACATTATAGGGGAGAAAATATATTCTTATATAACCTATTCTCTGTCCTCCTTATAGGCTTGCGTGATGTAAATTAACTTTGTTAAACTTTTGTGGTAATGACTTGCAGACTGTAATATCTTTCCTGGGAAGAGGTTTCAGAATTGTACCAGCCCTCTGGAACACACTGTCAACATTGAGAGTTACTCTGTGACTGGACTTAAGCGCACAAAAGGGCTTTAGTTCTGCAGAAAGTTAATATTGCTGTGGTATTTCACTGATTTCTCTGGCTCTGTGTGCACTTAGATTTGCTTGGTAATGTGGATTTGCCAAATTACAGTAATATAAATCAAGGCTTATTGTGTTGGGACACTTTTTTCCCCAGTTTATTTCTTACAGCTGTATTATTTGTATGTGGTATTTTTCTCAGTTTACTTTCTGCAATGGGTCTGGTATAACAGGTTTTCTGTTTAGTATAATGCATTAGGTTGAAGATGTGTACTGTCTAGTTTGTGAGAAGCCGGTGAAATTTTCCTGAGAAATAAATTCATGCCCTAGAGCCATTTTTGCAAAATACTAAATGGTAAACAATTACAATGCTTATGCTAAACTACATGTTAACAGCTGCACGTATTACAGAGTGACACACAGAACACTGACACAGCAGAGTCTGTACATAATGTACTTAAACCCATATTTCAAAGCTTGTAACATACCAACATGCAAATTAACAAATTCTTCTTTCCAAATGTCACCAGCATGGTGATTTCCTGCCAGCCTGAGTGTCATTTTCCCGAAGCAGTAAAAGTAGCACAGTCAATCTCCTCTGAATCCTATCTCCCCTGTTTCCTGCAGGGTCCCTGGGAGTTTATGATTCATATTCAGAAAGCTGAATGCAGTAGCCCTTTGGGGATGTATATTAATGAAGAAATTTTCTCACGCCAGAGTTGCCTCTTTATTGGAGTACGAAGGGTACAGTCTGTTCTGAGAGGCTTTTTAATTTCTCATAATTAACCCTGCCAGAATTAACATCAGTGGCATCACTGACAGCAAATTAAAGAAGGCACATATGCAGAGTTGATTTCCTTTCTCTCTCTCTTCTCCTCTTTCCTTTTTTCCTCCTATGTGTTTGTGTTTAAAGAAGAAAGTTCTCAGAGTCTGTTAAGATGATTGTCTCGTCATTGCACTAAGAGCCCTGCTGGGATAGGTATGATTAGAGCATTTTCAGACTTCCCTGCCGCTAATACCAACCTATTTCAGCTCTTAACTGGCTACATGCCATGTAGATTCATGGCAAGGATCCATGGTTTCAGTTTCTTTTGCTCTACAAGGTACAATGGTTCACCTGATCTCCACTGTGAGCTGATGGAACAAAGATCTAAAGTGCATTGCGGTACTCCGACAGGCTTTTCTACTAACAATGTATTAAAAGATAGATCACCTGTGCCTTGAACTACTTTAATCTAGCTTCATATCAACCCTTTTTAACAATCCTGGACAGATGATGAAAACAAACTATGAACAACAAGATACCCAAACAAACAAGTTTTCCTTCTGTTAAGCCAGTAAGAAATGTGTTATGTTTTGATATTTCTGCAGTCACTTAAAATACACTTGGTTCTTCTGTGAAATTCTGTATGTACTACTCAATTTTCTACTAGATTTTTTTGGTTACATCTAAGAGGAGACTGGGATTCTAGAGAAAGACTGACATGCTGAATTCTGTAAAGAATTACTGTCCAAGTCCATAAGGTTGGTGTGAGCTTTATCAGAATCAAGGCTTCAGAGGTCAATAACCAGCCCTAACACAAATATTGTCACTTTTGCTTGAACTTTTGGTGCAAAGTGGCAAATTGTAAAGCTGGAATATCTAACAAACCAAAGATTTGGTAAGACTGCTGCTGTAAACTCAGTGGATGTACTTTAAAATCCTGCTGAATTCGTTCATCCACCCATCATAGTGTGACCAGATAGCAAGTGTGAAAAATCAGGATGGGGGCTGGGGGTAATAGGTGCCTATATAAAACAAAGCCCTGAATATTGGGACTATCCCTATAAAATCGGGACATCTGGTCACCCTAACCCATCAATTCCTCTGGGAATCATGCTTCCTGATCATTCTCTTCCCCCTAGCCTAATCATGATAACCCCTTTCTCTGTTAACTTTCCCCATGAACAACAGGTTGTGATCATGCTCCCTCTGATTGCTACAGGGATCCTTTCAAGTTATTAACTACCCCACATACGCATCCTTCCAATGAACCATGCCAGGATTACCATGTATTTTACAGCCTGTAGGTATAATTTCCTGTCACTTCCTTAGCAGTGTTATACACTGCCCTACTGCCTTGTGCTTCTTGTTGGTACTTTACGTCTTTTTTGCCCAGTCTTTTTTGATGGATGTCCGTCAACAACTGGTATAAGTAAGGGAGAACACAGTGGTTATGAACACAAAGGTGTCAGCTAACAGAGGTCCTCGACAAAATGCAGATTGCACTGTAGAACATAGCAGTTGGTACAGCCTTGGGAATATGCCAATCAGAATGATGCTGAGTGTTCCGCATGGCCATCCAACTTGATGGGCAGTGTTAGAACCCTATCTGGAAGTAATTCTCCTTTGTCAGAGAGGGCGCCAGAGGGGAGAACCTGATTTACATTCAGGCGGCAAGTAGCAGTGAGACTGTGGATTACCTCTTACTTGAGACATGTAAGTAGGAGAGTAGCATCAGCAACTAGAGACTGAAAACTTCAACATAGGATAGTCCTATGAGAAGCAAGCGAAGCCCTAGAGCTTGTCAAGCAACTTTGTGTAATCAAGCCAGGAGTGGACAATTGGGAAGGAATGACAAAAATGTCTTTATATGGTTTTACTATATTAAATTTACTCCTGGGGGAATTCTGTGCCATTGTGCAAGAGCAGAATTAACATCCCCCGCATATTTTTTCACCACACAGAATAATTGATTCTGATGGGGAGTTGAAGAGAAGCTGAGAGAGGGGTCATGCTGCAATTACACCTTTCACCCACCATGGACTGATGTGGCACCAGAAGAGAGGGCAGCTAGCTCACAGGCTGGAGCAGAGACTGCTTTCCTCACAGCACCCTGCCCGCGGACGCAGGTGAGGAGGCACGGAACATAGAGGGGACAGAGAGAGTGAGGTACACAAGACTGCTTGGGGGTCACACAGGCTGGGGTTCAGAAGAGCTAGTGGGGGGAAGGACTGGGGTGGGGCACAGAAGCTAGTGGGGTGACAACATTGAGCCAGGGGCTGAATGGGATTGGGGGTACAGGGACCCATGGGGACCAGGGCAGCTATGCTTGACTGAATGAGGGTGGAGGGCCACATTGGAACAGGGGGCAGTGGGAATGCAAGGACACATGGAGACAGGGGCAGATGTGGCTGACTGAATGGGAGAGGCTAGGAATCAGCCAGGGTCTGCGTGGGGAAGGTTCCCCAACTCCCTAACAATCCCTTCCCCATCCAAAAAACCCAAAACTGTTCCATACTTCTCACCCACACACCCAGCAATCCTCCAGGTTTACACCCAGGCTCCTTCCCAGCAATTATTTCCCTCTCCCTCAGCTCCTCCATTACCACGGACTCCCCGAAGCCTTTGCCCTGCTTCTGAGGGGTGCAGGAAATATGTTTCTGTATTGTAGTTTAACTGAATTATCACTCAAAGTTCTGTATTAATATGCCTAGTAAGGAATCTATTTGTCAAAAAACATACCCTGAATCTTTGTTGTTGTCTGTATTGTTACAGACATACTTGCTGACAGGTATTTTGAAATAAATTACCAAAATAATTGAAACTGCCATGATTATATTGTGTTACTTTGACAAATAAAATATGCGGAATTTTAATATTGTGTGCAGAATTTTTAATTTTTTGGTGCAGAATTCCCTCAGGAGCAAAATTAAAGCATTAAATACCCAATGATTATTACATGTGCTAGCATAAGAGGGTGAACTATAATAACCAACAACCAAAAAGCAATCTTTAAGTACCGTATTAAAATATCCATTTGCAACAATTAAGCAGTTGCTTATGTGCCTTAGCATCAACTATTTGGACAAAGATAATAATTTTATGCATGGTTCAATATACGTGCATGAGCATAAAATGAAATGGTGACCTACATTTAAAGGTTTATTTGCAAATATTATACACCCATTATTTGAGAGTTGCTTTCACTCCGGGCAATTCAATGCTCCTGTTCTGCAGACAGAGAATAAGGAAACATTTAAACGTATTGTAAAGTGCTGTGTCTGCACTTCTGATTCTATAGATAAAAATCTGAACTCTCATTTACTCTAAGGCTACTTTGCACCATTTTGGCAGTGTAAAGAAACTGTAAAGTGAGCGTAAATTACAGTTATACTCTCTTTGAGACCCTTTTACACTGCCAGGGTGGTGTACAGTCGCCTTAGTGATAATTAGGCTCAAAGAATAAGCAATAGCTTTTATTTTATTAGAGTGGGGGCAGAGGGTAAATATTCTTTCCTATCACTGTGCCCCAAAATGCTAAACTGATAAAGCCAAATGCACGTGTTGCCCAAAAAAGGCTGCAAGACACACATTTCAAAGAAGCCTTTGCCACTGTTTTCCCCATAGAGCAACACATACAGGTTAAATATAACAGTATTAGTTAAAAGTAGATTCCACTTTTGTTATACACGAATAATTGTCACTAAAGTGCGGTGCAGTCCAGGAGTGGAATTCATGTAAATGGGCACGTGTTTCAGTTTGAATGTACAATCTGCAGCTTCTTGCAACATAGCAGCTGCATGCAGCATGCAAAGCTCCTTCCTGGTCTGATGGAAAGAAAAGGGAGGGAGGGTAGAATCAGAGACTGAAAAAGATGAATGCAACTTGGGAAGAGGGAAGATGTGGCTGAAACAGTCGACTCCCAGTTGAGGAGAAGTGAGAGCCAACAGAAAGAACCGAATGTGGCTCAGGGCAGCAGCTCTTATTTTTCCCCCCTGTGTGGTCATTATTGCTGGAGGGATATCTGGTTTCTTCTGATAGTAAGTTGTCTTGCACACATAATTAACAATATTGGACCACATGCTTGGTCCATCGCTTCAGCTTCTCTACATAGCTCCAGCATTGCCAAGAGGCATTTAGCTCATTTAACCGGCCTCCTGTGGACTCATCCAAGGAAACAAAACAGTTAGGCAGAGCCACGACCATGTCAGGAAGGGGTAGTCTCAGGGGCTCAGAGAGACCTGAAAGTCCTCTGATAATTCAGACACATTTTTGATAGCCATCCAGCTGTTGTGCTGGCCCTCTCAACTCTGTGATCATCTCCAATCAGATATTTTATATAGAGATAGGGAATATCAAATGCAAGATTTCAAACGTCTCTGATAGAGCTGGAGATAGAGGACAGAGCTTTGGCCTGTTGTGGCAGCTTTGCACCAGTAGAGAATTTGTAAAGTTTAGAGAGATCCCTGTGGGGGGGGGGAGTCCCAGAGTCCTGGTGATGCCTGTTGGTAGCAGTTGCAATTTAGACCAGTTTTCATGCCTCTCTAAGACCTCTCTGAGACAGGTCACTAGCCCATTGTTCAACTGGGTGAGGACTGGGGAGACGACACAAAATTACGCTGGCTTTCTTTTCCCTCCTTTAATCTCGTCAGGAGTGCACCTCAGCCAAACCAGAGAATTTGGCCCATAGAAAATAATGAATGCAAAACAATTCAGAGCCAGAGGCATTGCATTCAGATAGGCAATTAGGCCACTAAATGGAAAGTGTGGTTTAAGGTCCACAGATAGACAACTGGACTGGGGAGTTGGAAAGCAGCAAATCAGAAGAGAGCACATATTAAATGGAACAGTCATACCGTGCACTGAGGGATCAAGAAGTATATTTAGGGTTTAGAGGAGAAAAATCTTTGAAGCTATCCATTCTGTGTAGAGCTGCAGTAAAAGAATAAGCACCAAGGACACAGAGATGCATCCACAGAGGGATGGAATACAAATCATAAGCAGCAAGATTCTTTCTGTAATAAGCACTCACAAGAAGAATCCTGTCCTCAGTTTTAATCACCTCTTACGTTAGATAGTTTTAGCGCAGACTGGGTGCAACATAAGGCACCCATGGTTCAAGGTTTTTAAGAAAATTTGTTATCAAGACTGGCCGAAGTGGTTGAATTTATTCTTGCTAGAGAAGAGATAACTTTGAAGTGACTGAATAGGAAGTATTTCATTTCATTTTCAGAGCATTATAGATATTATACAATGTGATTTAAAAAAAAACGAGTGGATATAATCTCAAATTTGGAAATAATGGGCCAATATCTGTTGTCAATTACAGCCATGAAACTCCCATTGACTTCAATGAGAGCCACAAGTGTGCATGGAATCGGAGAATCCAGCCTACAGAATGTAAGGATAACCATTTCATTCAAAGAGTAATGAACATACCATAATACGCTGCCAAGTGGCATTATCGCCACAAAGCCTCAATGAGTTTATGAAACAGACTGATATTTTTATTAGGGGAGTGCTGACTGGAGTACAGGATGAGAAAATGGTAAAAAGGGACAAGCTCACTAGGCCAAGTGGCCTTTTGATGTCCATAAATTGCTAATTGTATTTCTAATTCATTTCGCCATTCAATCAGCCAAGAAGCAAAGAACAGACTTTAGAGTGTGCTGTGAACTCGGTAGAGACTATGTAAACTTGGACAAATAATAGTATAAAATGGTTTATGAAACCAGAGGGTTTATGGTCTATAAATAACTTCCATGTATTTTTTATTCTTTACACGTACCATATTACTGAAGACTGGATGATAGCTTTTCACTGCCGCCTGGTTGACTTCTTCCAGATACACACCCAAGGTAATGACGATATTGATCCTGGAGAGACAATTTTTACGACAGATCAAAAAGCCACACAACTGGCTTAACAGAATGGGCCTAGCAATGCGGTGGCAAAGCTTTGGTCCTTTAAGTGAATAGCAATTAGTTTAAAATCCTACATCCTAATATCTTCAGAGGTCTGGAACAGCACTAGAAAAGAATAAGACATCTAGAAATGACTTAGGGTGGCCAGCATAGCTAGCACTTTAATGTGTAGCCACCTAAATTTGATCTAAATCTGTTATTAATCAGATTATATATATATATATATATATATATATATATATATTTGTGTGTGTGTGTGCACATCATAATAGCTCAGTGACAACAAGAGACTGACTAAGCAAATGTTTCTGATCTTTAGGGCTAAACCATCCTTTTTTGGCTAAAATGTGTGCTTCAAAATGTGCCTAATTTCTGAAATCCATGTACGTGACACCGCTTGGGTTTCCATGACTACTGCTCTGAAAACCATATTAATTATTCAAGAGGTCCATGCCATTCTCCATTCATTCCATAAGGAATGCTGGGAAACACAGCCTGCCTTTATGGAAGGATACAGATAGTTTAAGGACTGCATTGCTCTAAATTCCACAGATGTTTCTTTACAGCACCATGATATTTACATGAGGAAAGTCCATAAATATTATTTAAACACTTTGGTACGTAAGTAAAAACAAAAATCTTTCCCCCTCGCTTTTTATATTTCAACTATCTTCAAAACATGCTTTAATTATAGTCTCTGTTTATCATCCCGATATAATCCTGTTTTAAACACAGTCAACTAGCTTGCATGCAGCAGGGATTAGACTCCAGTGTTATTCGAAAGGATGTAGTTTCAAATGGTGAAACTTTCATTAAATCAAATTTCTCATATAAGCTGTGACTAAGCATCTGTTTGCCATCTCTGTTGATCTCTGTATGGTATCATAACCATAATCAATGCAGGCAGCACGCTTCGTAGATAACATGAGCAAAATACATTCTAAGTAAGGAATGTCTATGTTCAAGTAATACACACCACCGCTGACTTTCTGACATAGCTAAACCATCAGTGCCAATCATTTAATAGAGCAGCAAAGGTGCATTCCGGGAGCAATTATAGAGAAGAAAAGCTAGTGAGCCAGATTCCCCTTTCAGTTGCACCAGTATAAATCTGCAGCAAAACAAATAGCATTACCCCAGATTTACACCTGAGTGACTGAAAGCATAATCTGGTCCAGCATCAATCTTCAGAATACCGAGTCGCTTGAGATGTCAAAGCTGGCATACATGTAATACTCAAACAATCCCCATGGAAAAGGCCTGTAGAATGCAATAGAGAACAGCCACCACCTTTCTGCAGAATTTTTAAAACCAAACTACAGTACAGAATTCTCTCTCTACTGTAGATACTAAATCTCTATTAAATGTGATTGGATTCTTTAAAAGCCCACAGAAAGGATGTCATTCTCTATTAATTTCTACAGGCTTAGAGGGTATTTTCATGTAGAACTCTAATTTTTCTTCTAAAACCCCACTGGTTTCATCTCTATTAAATTCTATATGACTTTTCCATAAGGGGGTGCTTACGGTATTAGAGATGAGCAAAAGGCATAAGGTTTAAATCTGATTTTGGAGATGAATCAAAATTTCTCCAAATTCTGGAGATGGTGGCGGGAGGGGAGGGTTGGGCCTGCGTCCCAATTCAGGCCCATATCTAGTATTTATACATAATGATATATTCATGCACACACATCTAATAATGTCACTAAACTAAATACTATAACTTAAATGGACACAGTCAAACTGAAACTTATTCAACTGAGAAAGAGTTAAAAGTAGTTTCAGAAAATCACACCTATCCATAAGTCCATCTATCAGTTTTTGTTTTGATAACCATTTCCCTATTTTCAACGTATCTTTTCACTCTCCTGTAGGTGTATGAAAGACACACACAAACCATAGGGAAAACTGACGACCCCAGCCAGAGCCTACGCCCTTTGGCTCAACCCTTGACCAACTATATACAAAGTGCAATCACATACACAAGGTGAGCAAACTAAAAAGGAGAGAAAGACTTCTTTTCTGTAACCTCTTTTACAGCTACAAGTAAGAGCTAGGCTTACTGTAACAATGCTATTTAAAAATGTTCAGAGAGAAGTATAATTTGTAAGGTGATGGTGTTCCTCTCCAGCTACTACCATAGACACTTATTTATGCAAAGCTGCTGTGGATTCTGTAATGGATACATTATAGTGGGAAAAAAAGAAGGACACTGGACTGAGAATCAAGAGACATGGATTTTCTTTCTGGCTCTACTATTGACCTGCTTGGGCAGGTTACTTCCCCTCTCTGTGTCTCTATTTGTCCACTCACCTTTTGTTTGTCTTGTCTATTTAGATGGTAAGACCATTGCAACAAGGACTCTCTCTCACTTTGTGTACATATAGTGCCTGGCATAATGGATTCCCCACCTTACTCGAGCATCTTGACACTGCTATAATAAGCAGCAATAATCATTTCAAACTCCTAGTTTCCAAGATGCTCTTCCGCATTTCTCAGACACTTCAGTGAAGGCACAACCATCATCATCATCATTATTCAGTTTGCAGCTGCAGCACCCAGAATCTTTATGACTCCCAAGTTCTCACTTGCCATACAAAGTGCTCCATCCAAATACAGAGAGAGAAGTAATTTCCTCAAGAGCAAGGTGTGAACAGAACATATTTAATTCCACACTGTTATATCAACTGTATAATGTTGCAATAAAATTCCACAACAATGTGATTAAAAATTATACTCAACAACGATACCAAGGTGCCACAGCCAGTCAAAAAGCATTTATCCAATCTAAATGATATGCTAAACAAATAAAATAAACATGCAATTTGCTAATTAAATTGTACTCTCATGTATCCTATAACCACCATAAATTATACAACATTTAATTTTTTGACTGTTTAGTAACGTTTATGACTCTGCTTTACTAAATTAAACACTGGAAAAAGAGGGAGGGGAAATAGTAAGAATGTATTGCCCTCTCTCTCAGGATTTATTTTGTCAATTGATTTAAAAAAAGAATTATACCCTCAAATAACAGTATTTTAATTTTAATGTAGGTCCTTTCTGTTTTCATTTCAAAGCCATACCCCCCCTCCCATCATTACCCCAGTTTCCAGCAAACTGATTTTAGTAACACTCCAATTAAGGTGGCCAAATCATCTTGTACATCCTATCTGAACGATCTTTCAACTAAAAACCTAAGCTTATAGAACAGAGGTCCCCAAGCCGTGGGACACACCCCCTGGGAGAGTGCAGAAGAACGTCCAGGGGGCCCAGGTCAGCCCCCCGCGGTGGCAGGGCGGGAGCACCCACCCAGCCCCTCCCTGTCCCCAGATCTGCTCCAGTCCCTCCCTCAGCCGGGTCCCCGGCTCCTGGCCCCATGCCTGGCCCAGTCCCCAGCATTGGCGTGGCTCCATTCCCCGCCTCAGTCCCTCCCCCAGCCACGGCCCCGCTCCTGGCCCTGGTGGGGCAAGGGGGCGCAGAAAGGGGTAAAGGAGGTGCCACCCTCAAAAGTTTGGGGACAACTGTTATAGACTCTATGGAGGGTCAATAACCATTATGACTCTCTCTTTTTCTCCTATTCAGCTTCAAGAGGTGAATTTATTGTCAGAATTTGTGTCCTTTCCTTTCCTTCAACACACATAGTAAGGATTACACACAAATTGACTGGACTGTAGTAGCACTTGTGAGTCTTAGGTTATCTTAAAACCAAAAAGATAAAGGGATCCTTGAGTTCTGCCATAGTGGAAATCTGAGAAATTAATTAGGTTTTGTTTTCTTTCAAAATACAAGAATAGACTCAAACTCCTACTTGGCCTGGATAGCAGGTCAGCTGCGGTTTGCACATCTCAAAAGGATTTTTTATGCACAAGTGAGGTCTGATAAAGAGGGGCAAGAAACAAAGTGGCCAAGTCTGTCCAGCTTGGCTTTTTTCTGGTTTCTGCGCAGACTACTAAACCGTTTATGGAAGATGTGGGATGACTTGAGAAGCGACTTTTCCCCCTGTTTCCCTCCATCTTATTTGTTATCTTGTGTTCCTCAACTTCCATTTGTATCTATATATGAAATACAGAGTGCACAGTATCAATACAGTTCATGTAGAAGCAACTGTGCTGTTCATTTTAACATATATCAGCGTGTTGTTTAAATACACAACAGCAAACAATGACTCCTGGGACCCTTCCCCTGAATACTTAATTCCTCAAAGATGACCCTCCAGGTGGAAGTTAAAGATCCCATGGCATTTTTAAATTTTTTTTGACAAGTGCACAGGACAACCTTGGTGTCTTGCTCAACACTACTTATACTAGGAACACGGATTCTAATCTCCATGGCTATTGCATGAGCTATTGTTCTGTACACAACACTACATTTTCCTACGTCATCTCTACCCTACAGTATGCCAATGGCAAAACCAAAATCTCTATAAAACAAGAGTTAATCACATGCTCTTTTGCCTTACAGTGCTTCTGAGAAAACTAGAGTTTGGCAGACCCCGTTGTGCATTCCAAAGAAAGATAACACCCTTAAGACCAAACAGAACGGGCAACTACCAGGAGAATGGCAGGTGTGAAGAATTCCACTGTTGGAAGCCTTTCAAATGAACGTTTAAGAGAACAAGCTTCCCTTATGCAATTCATATGCAGAGTCTTCTGTTGTATCAAAGAAACCTAAAATTAAAACAAACACGATGCAACTGTTATTTTTCTTTTTCCTGGATGGTTACAAAGGAAAGGACAACATAGATGCAACATAATATATCCATGACACACAAGAGTAGCCAGGCCATTTCCATCATAATTCTAGTTGCTTTTTCATTAAAATCTTTTGGCTCAAGCCCAGATTGCTCCAAGAACCCCAAACGATAAAACTGACAGGTTTAATCAAGTAGAGTGTATAATAGATAATCGCCCATTTTACTACTGTGTCTTTTTTTTAAATCATGGCACTTACCTCTTAATATTAGCAAATTCATAGAATTTCAGATTTTTGGGCAGGACTACTTTGGGTATCAAACTCTGAACATTCAGACATATCCGGTGATAGCTATGATGGTGGGGACTTTGAATATATTGAGGTTTCTTACAATAAAGGAACTTAGCAAACCTTCCTCTAAAGCTTTTAGGAACACTTTGGGATGATAATATTGCTTCATACATGACTTCCTTTCAGCTACTGAGATCAGTACACTTGTACTTCTGTCGGGTAAGGATGCCGTTTTAATTGGTATTACTGTGCTGGGAGGATCAGTGAGTTAGCAGCTTTATTCACAGCACCGCCCAATTTGCAGTTTTGCTGCAAGATCTTTTCCCTTAGAAATGCTCCTGAATTCCTCTCTTTAATGAATACTGCCTTTCACTAAAACAAGGAAATAGTTTTGCTATATAATCCACATCCTAAAACCTTCCCTGAAGAAGTCTGCTGATTCACTGATTTCCTCCCCCCGCCCCCCCCATTTTCCTAAGTAAGTCTTTCTTCTTTTTGGTTTTGGACTGTCTCTCTACTTATGCCTGCTGACTGGCATTTAATAATATTACTTCCACGTAGAACAGAAATAGCCAGTCTCTACTGAAAACAAAATGCTGCAATTAAAAAAAAAAAAAAAGCAATTTCTTCCTATATGTAGGGAGAGATGTGATGGCTAGAAAATATCCATTATGCTTCTGCCTATGGGAAAAGAAGAAAAATAAGAAAAACCTCTCGACCCTCTGCTTATGCTATATGGTGCAATATAATCTGAAGTACTCAGACAGAAACTGCATCTGAAACCCTGCAGGTTTAAGGATGAATCATATTTTCTGTTCTCTGAATTACATCTGCCCCTGCTTTGATTTTTGGAGTGAAGCTGTATCCGTTATTCTGGATCCAGATCTGGTCCCAAGAAAGTTGGTTCCAACAGATTGTGGCATCAGTGCCCGTGAACAAGAGGTGGTAGTTGTAAACTGAAATGTAACATGTCAGTAAATATTGCTATTCCAACGCAGTCCTGCGTGTTCAAGGAACTAAAAGAGAACACTGTCTATTCAGTGTTATGAAATTCAGAGGGTTGGCATGGTGGAGGTTCTAGACTCAGCTGTTCAAACTTAGAACATTTACCCCGACCTCCTTCAAATTCCCTCGTTTACCAGCCTGCCCGCAAAGAAAAATTAACAGTGCTTTGTTCTAGGATTATGTGAAATTCCAAAAGTGCAAAATAAGCTAGTCTCTCAGTCCAGCCATAATAGCCCACAAAACTCAGACGAACTCATAATAACTGTGCCTGTGGCTTGCTAGTTCTGTGTTATGAGTGCAGGATGTTGTGATGCAGGGGGAAAAAAAAGAGATCGTTTCCATAATTTCCAAATTTCCTTCTGCAACTGCTTACAAATCATGGCCTTGGAAGCCCCAAAATAGGAGCAAAGCAAAGCTCCTGTCAACTTTAATAGTGAAGGATCAGGTCCTAGGTAAGGAAGCATTGTTAATATTTTTTAACAACTCCCAAAACAAATTTTAAGGAATACATGTTTTAAAGGTAAGGCCCCATCTGCAGTTCTTACTCAAGCAAATCTCCCGCAGGGCTGGATTCTGATCTCTGTTACACTGGAGCAAATCCAGAGTAATGCCATAGGCATAACAGATATAACTCCAGATTTACAGCAATGTAGGAGAGATCAGAGCCCCAGTGGTTGACCTCAGTGAGAGTTTGCTGAAGTAATGACTGCAGGATAAGGCCTTTTGATACTAAGGAGGAGAAAAGCTGAATAAAAAAGCCCTGTATAACAGAAAATATGAGGCAATTATCTGATTACTTATAGGAAGAAGTACAGTGTCACAATACAGAATGTTCAAGGGATTACCCAGCTTTGAACAGCACTTGCTTAACAGCTGCTACCAAACTGTAGTCCTGTGCATTTGGCAGAGTTTCATTAATGATAATCTGCAGTGTTTACAGCCTATAGGCTACTGAGTATGTGAAGAACCTTTTTTACTTGTATTTTATAATCCTTTCCCCTTATGCTCTGTTTTTCTTGATATTTCTGCGATCTGTGGAGGTTTATATTTCAAAATGACTCATTCTGCTCTGACAACTGAGGAGCAAGATTGCAGTAAATGTTCCCTTGTTACGAAAAGTATGTATTTACAAACAAGAAGGAATACCATCTACATTCATACCAGGGTTTGGAACGTCACCAGCTAATACGTTCACTTGCCAATATATGGCCCTGTAAATGTAATGTAAAGAAAGGTGTCTTTGCCAGTTACTAGATATTCCTCAGTAACTTCGTGGACCTGTAAAGCAAATTGTAACTGCTTTAATCTTGACATTGCATTTGACCTGAACTTCATTGAAAAGAATCCTGCCATTATTTTAAAGCTAGAGTACTGATTATGATTTAGAAACATAACATTTGCCTTAGAATTTCGATTTCAAACATGTGCCCAACCATATCCGTAATGCAAAACTTCTGTGATATTAAAAACAGAACATAATTAAGAATCTAATTCCATTATGGAAGCAATTATACAGTATGTCGTGTATTAGGGAAAAAAATAATAATTCAGAGGTTCAAAAGCCATAGCACTGCTAAATGACTACAATTGTTTTCACACACAGTATTTCAGTGGCCATGATTCTGTCATGATAAAACCAAAGGAGATTATTGTTTAATGGTAATTAGCATACTTAGAGACTTTTAAAAAACCGTATGATTCATGCAATGTCCTGCTCCAGCTGCTTTTTCTGTCTTAATGATGCTCAGTTGCTTGGAAGCCCTCCCTCCAGGCTTACGCTCCCCGGAGGACAGTGGTTGTGCAGACAGAAATCTCTTCACCCAACATGCTACAAACCAGAAACTCACAGCTATACATTATCCCCATTCCACCTGGAATCACAGGGGCATGAACACAGTATTTCAAGCTACTGGTGGGTTTATTACACTAGCCCTCCAGTTTGTTGATCAGCTGAGCTAGCCTTACTAAAATGTATACTTGAAAGAAATCCGCTCCCCTCCCGATCACTATTGGTTTCTATAGAAACAAGAAGGAATCTCTGCTCTTCTCTAAATTTTCCCCCTAATGTTTTTTGCCATTCCGTATGAAACCTTTGTTGTTGCTTGCACAGTTCTCCATTTATAGCCTCATTTAACAAATTAAAGAACAATAGGCTGGATAAAAAATGGATTCCCATTTGAATTTAAGCAACACAATCCTATGCATTAAGTATCTGTGGTCAATTCATCTCTCCTGGGTCATTTTATGTCTCAAGCATTTCAAAGTGAATACTTTAAACAACGGTTCATCACAAGAGCTAAAAGGGGTCAAGAGGATATTTACTTAACCACTAGTTGACTTTTTAACTTCAAAATATTTCAGCAGTTACAGTATTTAAATTAAATCTGTCTCATCAGTGTCACCATAAATTACTCTCTAAAACTCCAGGACTCCCAACCACATTGTGAGTCACCACCCTGATGCCTGCACTTCTTAGTCTTTAGATAACTTATGTTTGCTTACTTTGTTATTGTGCCCTTCTCCGGGGACTGCATTTGTACAGGAATTGCTAAGGCTTCTCCATATTGTATCTACCTTGTTGTAATCACGAGGCAAACACACTTGCACTCAGTCATATAAAAACATAAGAGCTCTTGAGCCATGAAAAAGATTCCTCGAGCAGAGATTTGACTTAAAAAATTAGAGAAGAAAATCTTCAGACCAAACAAACTAAAAAGGCTACATTAGCCAGAAACAACAGCAACAGCAGCAATAAAAAGATATATTATTTCGGGTCTACTACTCCCTTCTGTCAGAGGAGCAGGAAAAACCCTAATTTCCATTTTAATGCATCTTTTTAAAGTCATAATGGCAGCAATTTTCAGTGCCCACAAATAATTTTCTTTTATAATAACCATAGTTACTTTCAGATTTGCTTGGAAAGTCTCTCTCCCGCCCCGCAATTATTTACTGCAGATAATGAGTGGCCCTAAATAAAGTCCAAGCACAGGGTTGTTATATTATGAAATTGCAGCGTGGGCACCAAATTAATTTCTGGCGTCAAGCTAAATCAGAGGAGTGACACCAAAATGTCTCTGAATTAGGTGATCAGTGCAACTAAAGATACCACTGCTGTCATCCCGTTGCCACAATCTTCTTATCAGCAAATATGCCTGTGTGACAGCCAGAGATTTTATTCCATGAAACGTTAAGTGTTTACTAATCTTACATTATTACATGCTATTACATTTGCTATTTTTTTGCAGCGTGAGAATAGCAGCATTACTGAAAATACCAGGCTAAATTTCACAAGATGATGGGTCAAATCAATCACTATTTTAAATCTAAATCATCAGATAATTTTCACATCATTCTCTCTCCCCCCCCCATATATATACACAGATAATCTTTCAAATTATTAATTATCTTTGTGCATCTATTAATAATGATGTATAGGAGCAGATTTAGTTCAATACCCTTGAGAGATTTGGTTTAGATTTTTTTTTAAACTCATCAGCTGTTTCTTGTCCCAAACAACTGAGAATCATTTGTCTCATATTTTTACATATATTTTTCTTGGTCACTAACGTTGTTTATCCAAATAATTAGAAGTGTTTGTTACATTCAATATGGCAGCTCCAAACTTAAACCTGTCAACAATAGGCCATGATCCCAAGATTCAGTGTTTCATCAGCTAATACCCATACCCCTGCCATCCATTCATAAACACTCTGTTCCCATTTTATATGCAATTTTCTGAGGCTGAAATTCACAAATTTCTTTCTGACCAACTTTGAGGAATGATGAAGTGGAATAAAGAAAGGGAGACCAGGCAGTTGATTATGTAACATAATCCTGACATGTGGGAGAGATGGTAAGGGAGATGAGAATGTCAAAATTTCCTCCAAAATAGCTGCTCCCCCTCAAACTGACAGACATGCTTTAAAATGCCACTGATTGCTTTAAAATACCTCTGTTCAATTTTCCCATGACTAACCTATATTTTCAGCATTTCCAATCTAAATAAATTTCTGTATTAATTACTAGGTATTTAATATGTTAGGCACAAATCACTAAGAATAGTCTGTCTTAACAAGTCATCAGAAAGTTTCAAAAAAGCCACAATTTGCAAAGACCGCTCCACTCCATCAAAAAAAAAAATTGTGTCTGACAAAAATATATTCATCAAAGTTCATACCTGCTTGGATACATCAGACATTAGTATTAAAAGGGGACCATCCCAGATTGACACCTCACAAAGACCAACATCAAAAAAGACAAATGACTGGAAGGGTTATTTCAATGCTCAGCAACGAATCAATGCTATGCTGATATTAACAAGGTTTGCAATATCAAATATCTGTTGATCCACCAAAAAGAACTATATGGTACCTCGTATGCATTTTTCCTCTCCGTCTCTCCAGGACGAAAGAGCTCTATGCTACTCCATGTGTAGAAACCTATTTTATAGGATAAGCTGGAAAAAGGGAGTTCTGAATAGCTCATGTTGAGCGTGAGAGAGAATGTGTATAACTGCTACCTTTTTATATTGTCATATTTTGTAGTGTTCTTGTGAAATATTAAGTAAACTCTTCATCCTCTGGAAAATTTTACAATTTTCTTCCCTTTCATCACAGCTGTTTATTTTAGCTTTGTTTGTTTAAGTTCTCTTTTCTGGTCATTAAAAATAATTACTTAGTACTCAGATGCAGCTTCACATGTTTAAAGAACTGTACATATATCAACTCACAAGACCCCTGTGAGAGACAGGGGGAAAGGCCACCCCATGCAGAGGGCCCACCCAAGGACTATGCTCCACTTAAGTCCTCAAAATAAGGTTTAAATGGGATTTAGATGGTGTATAAGACTCCTGTACGGGGTGGATTCACAGCTGGTGCACAATATAAAGGTGATGAATTGAACGTAAAGGCAAAGGGGTGCCAAAAACGAACACTAGAATAAAGTGAATTGTACGCTTCTCTTTCAAATGTGCAGTGTTCTATGTACATTGAATATATACTTCATAAAAAAATACTCGTAGAATCTCACGGTTTCTGACAGTGACTGGAAGTAAATATTTTCAATGCATGCTTTATTGAGATGGTCAGCATATGTATGACATACAAAAAGTATAAGGCTTATATTAATAGCTAAACGATAATTTCAGAAAAGCTTTTCTGAAGGTTGCTACATCATCCATAAGCAATTGCTACGGTACACTTAAGAGTCTGGGGGTTTCTAATGTGTCCAACGGGAAAAGTTACCCAGCAAAAAACTATACACCTTCTAGGAGAAAAAAACTCCTAAGAAATAGATATTCTTTATTGGTTCAATATAACATGCCTTCATCCTCACCCCATATACAACTTCAAGTCCTCGATATCTTGCGTGAGACCATCTCCAGCTTTACCAAATGCAATGAAATGGAATCGCAGCATGTTTGCTATGACCACTATTACAAGATTATGTAGCAAAACAAGAATATCCAGTTGTTGGCTATTGATTTATCGATAAAACAGTAACTGTAAAAATGATGAAAGAGGTTCTATACTAGATAGCCTTGTGAAACAGTTTATTACTTAAGCATTAATGACCCGTTTAGAGGTCATTACTGGTCAGGTAATGACCAGCTACAGAAGTTAAGGGCCCGAGGCAAAGCACTATAATAAAACCATGCATGCAATATGTGCTTGGTTCCGCAGGATTCTATTAGGAAAGAAAAGTGTAAAGGGTAATGAAAGATATGTCCAAGAGGCATTTGCATCAGCCCTCTAGTTTTATATTTGGCATAATGTATATGGCTTTATTCCAGCTGCACAAATCATTCCTTGTTTACACTAACACCCATCATTGACTAGGACATAAACAACTGCAGCTGAAAATGCCCAGTCATGGCATTAAATGCCTGATCCTGCATAGGGTGATCAGATGTCCCGATTTTATAGGGATAGTCCCGATATTCGGGACTTTGTCTTATATAGGCACCTATTCCCTCCCACCCCCGTCCTGATTTTTCACACTTGCTGTCTGGTCACCCTACTCCTGCAGCTCAGGCAAAAATCCCACTGATTGAAGGATCAGGCCCTGATGTTTGCACATCCAGTACTGTTTGCATCTACTATGTGTATTTGCCTGAGACGAGGAACTGAGACCATCTATTGCCACATAACTCAGATGGCCTTTTCTGGTCCTATCATTCTGAAATCTTACATAATTATATTTTATTATTATTGATTGGTTGGGAAGGAGGACATTGTTTGTTTTCATTATTTCCCAGTCACTTTCCTCAGAAATGGTGATGAGCATGAATGTAAACTTGCTTTCTACTGTTTCCAATAAATTATGACAAAATCAAATTAAAACAGGAGCTTGGTACTGATAACTCAGGTGTGAGACAAAGCAGCTGTATACTGTCCAGTAAGTAAGAATACAAGGTTTGGAACAATACCCAAGTCCCTAGCTCTTGGCTTCAGAGGCAGGTAAAACACTTGGGCCCTCATAACCACATCTCACTCTTACAGCCCCATGGTATCATCGATTCTGGCCCTGATTTATGGCATCATTTGCTCTTGATAAGAGCCACTTGCCAACACTACTTAGAAAAAAGTAAAATACAATCTAACAGTGCAATCTTGAAAAAGAAAAGAATAAAACAGTGTAAGAGTCAAGGGAAAAAACTGAGCTGATCTGCACAGATTCTTTTATATGTACATTTATATGTAATAAAATGTCCTTGGTAGAAACCAACCTTATTTGCTCAGAATTTATTATTTTGCCCATACTAAAATGGGAATTAAGAATGTTTTTATGGATTGATTGACAAGTTACTTAATTTTACTGCAGCTTCTGTGCTATAGTATAGTTTGAATATTTATTTTCAAAAGACAGACTGTATTGTTTACATGATTAACTGTAATAGCTCCTTTGAGTTTGAGTTATTGCAATCTTTTGTGTAAATAGGTTTTAAAGAAATGTTCAGTACAATGATTTCAGATCTTACCGATATTTCAGAGCCATTACAGCTAATCATACACGTACATATTTGGTTACACTTTAAAGCTATATTCACAACCATAGTAAAATGCCTCAGGAAAAGTAGTTGTTCAACATTCACAGTATCCAATTTTTAAGATCAAATATCTTGGCTATTTTATTTCAAAACATCAAAGAGATTATGACATGGTCTAACCATTTGCCAATGGCATTAAACGCTTGATTCTGCAGCTCAGGCAAAAACCCCATTGACTGAAGGATCAGGCCCTAATGTTGGCATATCCAACGCTGTTTGCATCTATAGCATGTGTTTGCACAAGACAGAAGGAATTGAGACCATCTATTGCTAGATAGGACTATGAAGGGCCTTCTGAGTTATCACTACGTAATTATTTTTATTATTAAAGGTTGGGGGGGGGAGGGGGGAAGAGAGGGATTGTTCAATCCAAAGTGCTACAGAGCAGGAAAAACTAAATCTTTTTAAGTGGATACTCTATATATTTTAATTGCTCAAAATATAGAAATACAATTCAGTCCTTAACGGAAAACAAGATACCATGTATACAACACAGAACCTAAATTTAACCCAGAGCACATTTTTACAGCCAAATTATAAACTGCTGCCACACAGGGTTAACAACAAAAAGTGCTGACACAACTGTAACAATATGTTGGCGCCCATAAGCAGCGCTATAATTAATCTAAGTGTACTGTCGTTACACTAAATGCTGCTTCTGTTGGATTATTCCAAATCATGAGACTCTCTCCCCTCCACCCCCGCCCCAAGCTCAGATAACATGCAGTTTATTTCCAGTCGTGTACATAGCATGATTTGCTGAAGGAACATTAAGTCTGGAAGCAATATCTTAATCAAATCAGAATTTCTTCTGTAAAACAAATCTTTGGCTTTTGGAGAATTAGTGGCATCTAATGCCTTAGGACAGAGATGTGAAACTGTGAGCTGAAATACACACTGCTGGAGATCATACTCAGCCCTACTGCTTCAAGCCATTTACAAGTGCATCTATCCAACCTCCTACCTACACACCTACACTTTATATGGTCGTAAACCACCAATGCAATGTCTAAATTATACCCTGAAAACTCCAGGTTTGAAATGGGTTGTATGAAGATTCACCTCATGTGGTTTATTAATTTCTGCAAGAATAGAAGGCTCTGATTTCCTTTCGGATGAAACTCATTTAAACAAAGCCCAACACCAAACATCCATAAATTAAAGCATTGTTGGTATTTATGCAGTGAAGTACATGTAAACTAAGCAAATTCTGTGCAAAAGACAAAAACTGCATTTGCAAAAGGCATTTCAAAGTACTGCCAAGGGAGGAAAAGATGGGTGTCATATTTGGAAACCTCTGATTATTCACATATATTTATAATATTCCCCTACTGCCTTTCCATACCCACTAAAAATACTATTAGCATAGTCAGTTAACAAAATAAGACAACATTGTAAAGTGACACATTTCACCAAATGATAGCTAGTAATTCACATGTAGAATAGATCTACCCTGTAATGTATTTTACTGTACCTTTAGCAAACAAGACATTATTTATCTTACAGCACTATAATCTAATGGCTCAGTAACCTTTTGATCAAAATATAACCTACAGTACAAAACTAAAATATATACCAAAATGAGTCATCTCTCCCCCCTTTTATCTTTTGGTGCAAAAGCCAATGATTAAAGACTGAGCATAAGAGGAATCAATAAAATAATATTAATACTTGGCTGTTATCTATTCCTTTAGACCACTTATCAAAGGTAAGTATTACTAGCCTCATTTTAGAGCTGGGAAAACTTAAATACAGAAAAGTCCTTGCCCAAAAACACAGCAAAAGAGAGTGACAGGAACAGAACCAAGGACTTCTGATCCTAAGTCCAGAGCTCAGACCACTGAATCATACTGCTTCTTCGTTCTCTGTTTCCCCGTAGTATAACATCTCTGATGTTTCAAATGGCATTAAACACATCACAGCAGCATTTTGTGAATACTTAGCGTAACCACACTGGAATGCCATTGTCAACAACATTTTTCTTTAAAAGTTTATCGGTGAAAGTTATGGATAAGGGTTGTTTATCTAAAAAATGGAAAAAACATTAGTGTCTAGCACATATTCTGTTTCTCTTTAAAGAAACAAACTAACAACCATTCCTCAGCAAATCAGCAAACATGATCTGTTTACTCTACAAAACAGCAAACCTTCCTAAGACTGAACCCTCAGTCACAACTGGTACTAGATGCTCTTTGATACTGTTTTTTCATGTTTGTGATTTTTTTATTGATTTTCATAACAGACAGTGAAAAGTACAAAAAGGTAAATAACTTACAGCTTGTATATATTTCCCAACACTGCACACCTCACAGGATCTCCAGTAGAATGATGGGATTGTGCAATATTACTACTTGTCAAAGCTACAAGACCAGACAATACTATATAACATGTTTGAGTGAGGGTAGCAGGAACAAAACATAAAACGACATGCATGAATAGACAGAAGAGGGGGGAGGGGAGAGAGGAAGGGAAGAGGTTGGATCAGGTAGAATGAATGTTTGTCATTCTTCGACCCATTTCCACATTTTTATCCATTTCTATCTAGAAACTGGGTTCAAATTTCTTCTGATCCATATAATTACTCTCTACAGTGATAAGCTATTCTTTCTTTTGCTACTAACTCAGACAGATCTGAACACCAATGCTCTATTCGGGGCATGAGCCTACTATCACATTTTAGTATTTCACACCAACAACCAGCAGCTGACCTTACTTATTTATGAAACAAACCGAGGATCATAATATCAGTCACTACAAAAACAGCAGCAAATAATTCTACAACATTCAGAGAACTAGATTAAAAGCTCTTAAAAACATGTGTTTGAGAGGCACTAAAATCATTAGGCCTTCCATTCTAGCAGATGTTAATACTATCATTCATGCCAAGGCTCTTCTGGTATGAAACCCTGTTACTTTTTTCAACAATAAACTTTTTCCCACTATTAAACAAATGATACTAGAACACACACTCATGCCACAATATGTGCTTGATGAGAGCTCTATATTTTAAGAATGATAGAAAAGTATAGGTATGATATTCCTCAGTTACACCTTCCTATCAGCTAGAGTAGGAAATATGAACACTGGCCTCATAGCTATTCATCACATCACATACCCCATTGAAATGGTGTTGACTGAAGAGGTTCCATAGATTTGCAGAGTAACCAGAATTAAAACACATAGGATTCAACAGAAGTATCTCAGTGCCGTTTCAGTTCTCTTCCTGTCTTTTGCAACTTTCCCATCTCACACATGTGAAAGTTCAAATGATTTCTCCCAAATGGCCACACGTGGAAGATACCTTTATAAAACAATACTACAGTATTGTAAATGCTGTGGTAAGCTGCACTGTTTTGGATCATTACTGTAGCATACAAAAGTACTTTCTCATAAGGGTCGCTAATTCTGACAAGAGCATCCTTGTGGAGTCCACTGAATTTCACTGATAATTCACTGAAACACCAGAAAGAACATTCAAGGCCAGTGTCCAAAAAACAATCAGAAAACAGATGT
Source organism: Chelonia mydas (assembly GCF_015237465.2). NCBI lineage: Eukaryota > Metazoa > Chordata > Testudines > Cheloniidae > Chelonia > Chelonia mydas. Next base: position 91,464,109 of record NC_057855.1, read on the forward strand.
TGACCAAGGGCATGCTGTCCTCAGTTGAAGGAAGAAAGACTTTATGACAAGAAAAAAAGACAAAGAAGGAGCACAGAAGACCTAATTCTGTTGGCACTTGTACCCATGTAACCCTAAAACACCCGGATTACACGAATGTCATAGATGGCAGAATTTAGTTCAGCAAGTTTTGCTTAGCAGGGACAGTAACTAGCGACTCCGTGCCATTTAATCCCTCTAAACAATGTAAAAACGTATTCAACTCAAAACAGAAAGGAGAAGAAGGAAGAGGTTGGAGACAGCTGACTGTTGAAACTGAAGCATCTCAGTGTGGCATGGAAGCCACAGTCACATCGGCCTAGATCCTCAGAGATATTTAGGTGCTTAACTCCCACTGAAATCTATCAGCATTAGGTGCCTAAATACCTTTGCGGATGTAGGCCGTGGATCCTACTGAACTTCACAGAAAACTCATGAGCTTCCATTCCCATGCTTTGGGAACAATTCGTATGTTGGCCACAGATGATTTATGAGTTGACTCCATCTCAGTTTGGATGTCTGTGCTCTATACACCTGCAATACAGGGGAGGTGCTGGGGATGGGATTACAGAGTTTAAAATTAATGTATCTTGTTATGTCTTCTCTTTTAGCTCATGAGCTCTTTGGGGCAGGACTGTTATTGATCATGCATTTGTACAGCCTCTATCACAATGGGGCCCAACATGGTTGTGGCCAATAGGCACTACTAAATTAAATTAATAATAATAATGTGTTGAAGTAAGAAAGAGACCCATAAGTTTCTGCATTGCAGATGGTCACAGAGACTTTTTCCGATGAAAAAACGCCTAGTTATAGGATGTCTGGGTAAAGCATAAATAGTTGTACTAACAATCAAGAGGTGTATTTACACATTTTAAAAGTTTGCTTCAACTCAGCTCCTATCTTTCATTTTCAGAAGTTCAGATTACTAATTATTTTTGACCTAATGTACTTAAGTATTTAAATTCATAGGGGACAAATGACATAGTAAACAGATTATGCAATTAGTACAAATTATTTTAACAGCTAAAAAAAAAAGATCCTAAATCCTTAAGTTACTGACTTTATTTACAAAAGAAAATCATAATATTAATATCATTTTGTTACTCTGGTTCTTTAACATTTGTAATGACCCTGTCAGGCTTCACCTGACTAAATCTGAATTCTGTCAACTCTCATCGTAACAAAACGCAACTCAGTGATAAGGCGCACTCCCCACAGGGGCTGAACAAAAACAGATCAATATTTGTTAGATAAAGGACAGTCTGAGTCATACAACTTGTGTGAGAAAAATCTGTAGCCAATTCTTAGAGGAAACTGACGACTTACAAACATAGAAAAATTAAATCTATGGGTTTAGAATTAAAGAGGCCTTTTTTTAAAAAAAATTAGCATACTTTGTTCTACTGGCTGATAAAAAGTAAATGTTGGGAGCACAAAAAATTACATACAACAAAAATTACTAATAAAGCAGAAAAAAAATCAGTAAAGAAGTAGAACTATGGAATCTCATAAACAAAGCCCAACAAAGACATTGTTCTATAGCTTTTTTCCTGAGGAGAGAAATGTAGCAACTTAATAATTTCATGTTTGATAGAAAATGGCCTTTAAATCCCTTTTAAAGACGACTTTTCATTTCTTTTCTGTGTTCCGTTTTATATCTGAAATCAATTAAACAATCATTAAAAATTGATTCAGGACTGTTTAATCCTGCACAGTTGCACAATTTTTGTTTAGTTGATATTTGCTCCAGGGAGTATTTAACTATCATTGAACAAAATCTTGAATTCTTTTCTTAATGAATGGTGGAATTTATAATAGATCTAGGGCCAGATCCTGTTCATGTTATTTGGGCGAGTGCTCCTATTAAAGTCCCAAGCATTGCTGCATCCTTCAAAAGAAGTATTACTTATATTGTTTCATATGCCACAGTCATCAGGAATACTAACTGGAGGAGAGAGGGCAGATTAAGGAAGTGTAGATTATATATGTCATGTTTCACTTTTAATATTTACACTGATAAATTAGTGACACTTGAAGCAACAGCTTATAAATAAAGTAAATACGATGAAACCATATTACAGTGCTAGGGTTTGGTTGTGATCTTGGATTGGCCCATTCACTGTATGCAGAAGTTTGAACAGTGCATTTGATGGACAACAGCAACTTCCAAGCTCAGTCCTTGTTCTGCTGAGAAACGCTATCATCCAGAAAGGCATGTTATGTCAGATAGCAATGTCTAATATGCCTGTGCTTTCAATGTGATAAAAGGGTCCTGGTTTGACCACAAGAGAGGTCTTAAGCCTAGGCATCAGTTATTCACATATTCCTATCTAAAACTAGCTTATCAGGAGCATAGTTCCCAAGTTTAATATATTCATTGTTTTGCTGCAATAAACAAGCAGGTGAACCATCTCAACATAGAGGAAACTCAGCAATGAGCTTTCTGGCTACATGTACTTTTTAGAGACCTCTTTCTAACCCAGAGATCCAAAGGCACAATCTAACATTCGGGCACACTGGGTAGAGGGGAGCTCACAATTCAGAAGGCAAGCAGGATTTGACCCTTCCTACGGATTTATTACAGACTGCTGAGGGTTTCAGGTCTACACAGAGATTTTGTAGACTTTCCTGTACTTATACATCTTCCTAGCTTCAAGATTAGACTGCTGCAATGCACTCTATCTGAGGCTACACCGTAGGACTGAATGGAAGCTGAAGTTAATGCAGAATGCAGTTGCCCACTTCCTAAGCGATACTTCACACATTATACTGGTGCACCATAGTCCGTAGTGGCATTTTTTGGTGTTGGGTTTGACCTATGAAGTCCTTAATGGTTTGGATCCTACCTACCTGAGAGACTTCTGCGCTCCCTCAGGAAAACTGTGGCAGTAATGACAATTAGTCAAGTTGCTCAAATATTCTGCCTCCTGCCAAAAAAAGGAGGGGGCTGGTGGCAGAGTATTTTTCAAGAATGGTCTGGGACTTGAGCCCCCGGAGACTGAGTTGGTTGATAATGTTTAAGGCACATTGCAAAGCTCATCTTTTGCTTGGGCCTCTGGTGAAGCCAGAGAGTGAGAGATACAGTTCATTGACATGAGATGTGTATTTTATTATTTTTATTAGCTTAGATAAGTATTACCAAGGGAAGTCCACACTGCACTGTGTGTGATATATTTGGTAGAATTATAACAATTTTGTACGTTATAATTGTATAAAGGTTCCTGGATAGGTGCAGAATAACTGAAATAAATAAATAAAACTGTTAGCAAGTGGCTTTTTTATCCCCCATCCCTAAAACACAGTCCTCCCATACTGTATAGGGTCAAAACTCACCCACTCCCCCCTCCTGAGGGCTGGCCGTATTTACAAAGGAACTCATAACCATATGATATAAACTTCCATTCCAAAAAGGCCTCTCTGTGGCAGCAATAGCCAGAAACTGTAGATGAGAAACTTGAGGAGGTACAAAGCATATTGTATTTGCTGGCCAAGACGTTCTGGAGCTTACAGTTCACAGTCAAAGACTGTTTCTAACAGAGGTTATGCTAATCTCTGGTCAAGGAGATATTCAGTAGTCACAAAACCAACGTGGACCTAATATGCACTGGAGACGTGGAATCAGTTGTGCCATGTTTACTATACCACTCCAGCTGTGACAAAATTAATGAGCTGACCTATGTAAGAGGGGGGAAAAGTGTCAACAAGCCATTTCTATGCAGTGGCAAAAAAACTGAGATCAAATTTCAGCTTAGTTAGATCACTTCACATTAAAACATCACAGGCATCCCATTGTGGGGAAGGTATAGGAGGTACAGGCTCCCCAATTTGAAATCCAAGATTTACAGAACTGCTGCATATTGAATGATTATTCTAAGAGCATACTGAAGCATAAGGAAAGAATCATCTACCCCATCCATTTTGCAAGGCGTGTAGAGCTCAATTATCTTTTATTTTATATAGTGTGTGTGTGTGCGTGCACGCACGTGTGCCCAACCAGCTCTGCGGCATTATGAGTGTACTGTCTTGCTTTCTTCTCTGCCCCTTTGATGTGGTTTGCACCACAGTGGACCAAAGGAGAGAGCAGCCCCTACACTCCCCTAAGCACAGGTACTGTCCATGGGCCTTGTTGAAAAGAGGAAAGGCTCTTGCCCTCCTCAAGACGGCACCAGGCCAGAGACAATTTTACCCAGAGTATATCGGCTCTTTTAGGTGTGTAACTTCCACGAAGCGCAACATCTGTGAAGAAGCTTTAGCAAGATTTACAAGCCCTATTCAAATCGAAGGGTTATTCTGTGCCACCATTAAGTACTCTTAATGGTACTTGGTATTACTGATGTCACTATTTATGTAAAGCAATATAATTAGTAATGCTATTACCACTATCCTTCCTTTGTGTCACTAATTGCATCACTATAAACATAATTTACTCTAGAGGAAGAATGAAGGATTTTTTTTTTTTTGACAAATCCACTGCAAGACACCACGCCAAGGTGCAAAAGGTTACTCTCTATGCTAATGCTGATTATACACACAACCCAGAAGTTTCCTGACCTAAAGTACAAACACAGCATGAAAGGTGATATATCAAACTGACACTATCATACGGGGAAAAAAAGGAAGCTTCAGATTTACGCAGCATCTCCCTGCCTAGCCCAACAGACTGCTTAAAAAATGCCTTGACATAGCACCAGGGCAGAAAAATTTGAAACCAAACAGGAAGAGTTTCCTAATATAAAAGCAGAGAACCTACAGAGAATTAGGCTAAAGACATAAAGTCATTTAAAGCCCACCATAACTGCTACATGCCCAGGTCTATCTCCACTCTCATCTCTTTGCTTCTCCAACTGACTCCTTTGCTCTGGCCAGTGACCCGTTCTGTTTATGGGGTTGGTCTTGTCTCCACACCTTCTTCCATGCTGCTGCCTGTGCCTGGAGTGGTATCCCTGAAGAAGTCTGAAGGACCTCCATTTATTCCTTTAGAAGCTCTTCTTCCAAAAAGACATCTATAACCCAGCCTTCTCCTCATCTACGTGTTACAGTAAGTGTTAGAAATCCAAGAACAAAGAAGACCTGAATCAAAAATTGGATCTTTCAAGTAGAACGGGTCGGAAAATTAGCTTTGTTTTCCTTGTGGAAAATTTCAAGTTTAGGCCCAGAGTACGACCTACTTTAACCTGCTATTAGTGCCCTCTGGATTGCAAATGTATACATATATATTCATATATGCATATTGACAAGTTATTAAGAAGCTTAAAGAAGGCATCTAATTGCAATAGCTTCAACATTGCATTGTCATGTCTTTGCTTTCTTTTTTCAGGGGCTTGTGTTTGATTTATAACAAACGATGAGGCCTACCCGATTCACCCAAATGCTAACCATACTTACTGAGAGGTAGATTAGTTTGCTATTATTTGCAGTAGTGTAAATCTATCATTAACAATGTTTTCGTGTACTTGTCAAGACAGAAGAATCCATTGCAAAGTGTCAACCATATATCATGACAATCAATCATATTCTCTATAGTTTTTATGCCTTTTATTCAGAAAGAGCCCAAAGAACATTATAGACTATATACAACACGGATCCTTCAGCCACCAGTTAAATACCATCACTTCTAGGACACAATAATCCTACTGCACCAGTGGTAACACCAAAATATTGGTTCTTCTTGGCCTTTTGGCTAAAGCCAAGTGGAGTATCTAGCACACATGCAATATGCTCATTGCTCTTACATCTCTCCCTGCAGAACTATGATCTTATAATATACATACTACATGTATAAACACCACAAAACTTTAACTCAGGACTTTCAACTCCAAATATAGCTATCCAGTCACAGCCCAGTAAGCGAGAGACGCAAGCAAGCCAAAAGAATTGTCATCTTGAAGACGGCACACCATGCTCCTTCAAAGGTCAATAATATACATGGACAAATCAGTTCAACTCATGTAGCCATTTCAGGAGTTTCATCATGAACTCACATATGAAACAAGTTGCTAAGAAATAAGGAACGCACCCTCCTTGCTGTCTGTCTAGTTAACTTTTTCCAATGAAGTGAGGTACTTTAAAAATATATAATCTGGCATTATGTTCTGAGCTAGGTTCAGTTTGTGATATCAATTGTGGTTCCCTCTCCAAAGCTTCTCTACTGAAACCCACCACACATTCTGTATCTGGTGGTGCATGCAGTTTTGCTCTGTTCACCCTCAACTGCCTATTCACATTCACTCCTACCTGAGAGTGGGCCAACATAGCACTGTTTCACAATTATATAAAACAAGGTTCAATTTTGGTACAATATTTTTATAATAGGAAATCACCATTGAACCCAACACGCTCATCCATACTGAGTTCATACTTATCTCACTCTCCTGCTTTTTCCATCCTGCCCTTCCTCAATCTCCTCCTTCTTCAGAGTTCTGATTACACCGCAGTCCCAATTATCCTAGTGACAGCTGTGTACAAACATGGATTTTGCAAGCAGCTTCCCTTGACAAGTGCACAACGATAGTTTGTTTACTTGAGTTTTTAATAAAAGCATACTACAGGCTACCATAGTCAGTGTTACCAACTCTGAGAATTTTATATCTAGTCTCGTGATATTTGAGGTTTTTCTTAAAGCCCCACTTCCCGGAGTCAAGTGAGTATGTAAGGATCTCATTTTTTAAAAGTAAGTTTCAAGCACTCATTGCTGCAGGAAAAAAAAAAACTTGAAAAAGTGACCCAAGTGGAACCTAAAGGCTCAAAAACCAAAAGACAAAACAACTTTCAAATGTATTACTTAAAAAAAAAAAAAAGATGAGATTTTAAGCAAATCTCATTATTTTGTGGGGCCTGATTAATGAGTTATGAATGCTTAGGGTTGGCAATACTTGGACATAATTTGGCTAGTACAGTTCTCGGGGGGGGGGGGGGAGGGGACTATTTCTCTGCCGATACTGATCATAAGAAAAGCCAGCTAAACCTCTGAATGCAAAAAACACGTTTAAACACAGTTTTGGCTAGCACCGATTCCAGTGTAAGTAGGAGCTTGTGTCTCTAGAGCTAAGTTATTCGATTTGCATCAATCATCATCTCCAGTAACTAACTTCATAAGCTTTATTACCCCTTTTGTGAAAAAAGATGGAGCACTGAAGAACTCATTAACTCCTAATGATAAGTTTTGTAAAGGTGTATGTTCTGAGTTTTCTCCAAAAATTCCTGTCTGTAATGGGAACTGAGCATAGATTTCCCATGCACCACTTTGAAAATGTGGCTGCTTCTAAATGGGAATTTTTAAATAGTTTTTTTAAAGTTTCACCCGTTTTCATCCATTTTTTCATCCATTTTCGTCCTGGCTATCTCAAACACTTTGAACGTTATGGGGGCAAAAACCTCCTCACCCTTTCTCAAGCAACTCATACAACTGAGATGAAAGGGAATATTAGTGTAAGTAAAACAGGATTTGGCCCATTATCAATAAAAATAGCACTCTGTAGTGTGTAAACATGAGTAATAACAAAAACAGAGTATTTTGAAGCCATAATTGCAAACAATATTTAAATGACCCCCATTAGAACGAAGGCATTAAAAGACACAGTCATTTTACAAGAGACAAAATAAAAGCACTGATTAGAAAGGATCATACAATAAAAGCTGACATTTACAAAAAAAAGTTCTGCAGTGATTTCTATATCCATTTACCAGAGATGAAATCAAATGCTAAATATTTTGAAAATATTAATGTTAGCAGGAGGGGTTAGTATTCACATTTCCTCCAAAGAATGTAAATGTGAACAACAGAATTTATAATACAAGCATTGTGTTGTAATTTAATTTAACCATGAAACTAATTTCTGTCTTCAACATTTTATGTTTTATGGTACGAAACAGAACATTATTTGCTGTAATGTGGTTTATTTAACCTTAACCTGATGGGTCCAACAGTGAATACAGATACATTCAAAGTGTTAGTAATATGACATGCCATGCTGATTAAAATTTCAGTTGTGTTTCCCCCATCTCCTTTGGAAAGTTAATGAATTAATGAATCTTTAAAGGACAGTCAGGAAGGCCTTAAAAAGAAGATGCCTTTTTGAGTAAGGACAGAAAGTGGCAGATTACAACTTAATGACTTCAGAATAATGGTAATTTCCCTATTTTCTTCACTTGCCTTAGCTCAGCTAATGGCTTCATTAGTGTCCACACTCTCCAATGAACAGAGGACCATGTCGCATCCATCTTAGTCACATCACAATAAAACCAGTTAAATACAATTCAACTACCTACCTTCTGCCAGTCTGTACGATAAGATAGAATTAGCAGCACAATCAATATTGAATCCCAGGTATCCCTTTTTGCTTTTAATCAAGAAACATAACAGTGAGTGTATTTATGAAATGCAATTTAACTGTAGTACATATTTTATGTTGATTAGGTAACTACAGTCAATCAAAAAGGAGATAAAATGAAGGCAACGATTTTTCCTTTACTGTGTACTGGTCTACAAACAAAATCTCCCCGCACATTTGATCAAATTGACAGATTACCTCAAAATCAGCACTGTCACGTAAAATACTTCCTGTCACTTCATAAACCAATATGTCACTTCACAAACTCGTCTATTTACATGGCTAAGTAGCTCTCTGTTCACTCACAATATGCATTGCAGCAGTACCTAAAGATTCCAGCAGAGATTGGATCACATTACATACAGCACCTAGTACAAACCTAATGGGACAGTCCCTGCCCCGAAGAATTTATAGTCTAAATCAGAGTTTACCATCTCATGACTCTCCCCTAATCTGAATCTTGAGTTTATGTTTCTCCAACGAGTGACATAACTGCTAGATTTTACATTTTTATCATCCTGTTTTTAAACAGCCATGTCTTCAGACATTCCAAAGCCTCACAGAACCAACAAAAAGAACAGGAGACCTGTGGCACCTTAGAGACTAACAAATTTATTAGAGCATAAGCTTTTGTGGGTTACAGCTCACTTCATCGGATGCATAGAATGGAACATATAGTAAGAAGATATATATATACACATACAGAGAAGGTGGAACTTCCACCTTCTCTGTATGTGTGTGTATATATTATATATAATATATATATATATATATCTATATATATATATATATCTTCTTACTATATGTTCCATTCTATGCATCCGATGAAGTGGGCTGTAGCCCACGAAAGCTTATGCTCTAATAAATTTGTTAGTCTCTAAGGTGCCACAAGTACTCCTGTTCTTTTTGCGGATACAGACTAACACGGCCGCTACTCTGAAATAGAATCAACAGAAAGACTTCCATTGACTTCAGATCTCCTTTTCTTTAAACTTCATATGTTTCTCCTCTGCTTTCCTACGCTGCAGACCAAGCACAAAGGCACCCTGAAGTTCAGCAAAAAGAACCTTCACTACTGAGAGGTTCTACCACATAACTGTAGCTTGGCCAATCGATCGCTACAGGAGGATTTAAACGTGGACAAGGAAAGTCTCCTTTTCCTCAGCGTATGAGGAAACTTCACTGACGAAGGCATTTACCAAAAACACTTGCCTGGAGGATTGCCTATCTTTTGTTTTATTCCAAACTGCACAAGTCTAAATATGGGCTGAATACTTTGCACAATCTTTAGTAACAGGGAGTCAGTACCTCAGTAGATGCTGCAGAGTAACTGGGTGATTTCACAGTATCAACAAGGAGAACTGCCTCAGGGTAATCTATTCATTTGGATACTCCCGCTGGATGCCATTTAAACAGCTGCCTGCTCCTTCCCTACAGTCACCATTGTTGAACATTTTAGTGGCCTTTTCTTTGCCATCTCATGCCAGAAAGAAAAGCTCTTCCAGTACCCCGAGGGTAACTACTGGTGCAGAAGGTAAGGAAGCTGAATAGTACTAGAATGTGTAGTACTAGTACTAACCGAATCCCACAAAACCATATGGAAAGGGCATGGAACAAGAGCCTCTACCGATTTTCCACCTTGGAATACTGCCTCAGGTTGTAAGTGAACTCAGATGTTTCTGGAAAAATGGATTCTCCTTGCATTGGGTCTGCCATTATGTTTCTTAAAAGAAGAATAGTTGCATGCCTGATATTGAAGGAGTTGTTCCCACTGTCCAATCATGCAGTCTTTGCGCAACCAAATTCCCACTGAAATTAATGGGAGTTCTCCCGCTCACCTATTTGAACACATTACTTTCTGACACTAAGCTTGTTGTGGCAGGGACTAGCCTTTTATTTTGTGTGTGTGTGTGTGTACAGTGCATACCACAATGAGGGCCTGATCCCTTTTTGGGTCACAAACAGATATATTTTAAGGCCAGCAGGGACCATTAGATCTTCCAGTCCTTCCTCTTGTAGGCCACAGAATTTCACCGTCCTACTAGGTTCTGCTGATGTTACATCGTCATCATGATAAAGGCTGCAGGATTTGGACTATACCCTATGTTACCACGACTCATTTCAATTTAACTCTATTATAATAAATGCTGGTTTAAAAATGTAACTTCCAGGAACATTTTCACTAATATTTCATCCCTTTTTTCCCCTTAACAACATTTAGATAAAAAAGCGGGTCAGAATGCACACAGTTGCCACTTTTCTGTCAAAATTACACTCAGACTAGTTTTATTTAGCGCATAGGTCCCCTCAGAATAGTCTTGCTTAGCATGCAAGTGCATTATCTGCCTAAACTCTGCTTTTCTGATTTAAGTTTTGTATTTAATTAAAATGGTCTTTAATTAAAATGCAAATATTCTCGAACTTTAACAATATATTGTTTACACGGGACTGAGAAACGGCCCTCAAAGGCTCTGAAGAAATAGGTTGAATTGCAAGCTGTATATTCAGACTTCGCTGCTCAGTGAAAATGGATAAAGATCATTCCCCCACCCCCCCACTGGCTTAATCTGTTCTAAACAAACGTGAAGATATCCGAATTTGTATCCAGAATTCATGTACAGGGGAAACAATTCCCAAAGTCATCAGCTGCTCAACAGACCATTAGGACAGTTCAAACTCTCTTTTGTATTTTAAACAATTCTTTCAGCCAATTTTGCTGACAGATTTTATTAACCCCACCAAAAGACAGTGAATTAAAGAAATAGTTCAGACACCCTCTTTAATAAAGTGAAGAAGGGAGTGAGTGGGTGAGTGGGCATAAGGGACATGTCTGCATTATCCTTTCGCCAGAAACAGCTTGCTACCCGTTAGAAAATGACTGCTCTGTTTACACAAGAGCAGGGTTCAGATACAGCTGATATAGTCGTCTTACTTCTTTGTTTTAACATGCACAAAGAGATGCTGCACCGCAGGATTTGATTTATAGCAAGCCTGAGTGTATACTTTCCAGCTCCAACAACAGTGTTCTCTCTGAAGTGTTTTGACTCAAAGGTGAACTACATTCACGACCAATTCATAACCATCCACTATTGGGGATGAAACTGAACCACTGTAGTTAATGTGACTTAAGCTCTCTAAGAAACAACTATTATTTGAAAACCTCAACTTTCTTTCCAAGGGACTTACCAGGGAAAACTAAAATCTGGCTCTAGCAACCTCTGCGCCATAACAAAGATTACAATTAATTGTGGTTTGTGGTTTATTTTAAAACCATTGCATTTAAAAAAAAAATGAAAGTGTCCTTGGGAAGTTTTAAAATTTATTAGCAAAATACTGGAGTACATTCATCATCATTTTACTTTTCAAATACTGAAGTAAATTGATGTAAGTTAAACCAGAAAATGTGAGGACTATTTAAAGAGCTTGCAAAATCCATTTTAAGAAGCCAATAAAACAAATCAGATGTTGGAATTTTTCACTGAAAGTTCTTTTTAAAATAATGGCATAAATATGATCCCAATGGAAGGCCCATAAAGCATTCTCTTGCTTTTAGGGAAATTCTTAGAAAGACCACTTGCTATAATTTGTATTTCCTAAATTCATTGCAGCTTTGAGAAACTAAAATTTAAAAAATTACCACATCACAGTAATTCCAGATTTCAGTACAAAAGCCATTACTTAGCTTGCACACTGTAATTTACACACTCTTTTACACAATAATTTTAGATCCAAGAAAAGATTCATTTTCCTTTTATAATTACCATGTGTCAAAGTGTTTAACCTCTGCATTTGAAAAACTGGAGCAGGATTCTTTCTAGAAGCAGATGTCAAGAGCTCAATTCTACTCAGTACATTTGCGCAAGACGGCAGATCTCAGCATATGAAAGCAGAGAGCAGTGGTCAATGGAAGAATGTTGCAAAGTGAGATAAAATTAAAAATGGGAACAACACTGAGGTGGATACTAAATAAGGTCTGCATTCTGTATGACTGGGTCCCAATTCTGCATTGTCATAAAACATGTGGCACGCAACTGAAAATATATTGCTTACTAATTTTTAGTACAGTGTCTGATTGTTTAAATGTCTGCTAAAATATACACCTATAGCATTCTAAAGCAAGATTGCTCGAGTAACCCACTATCCCCTTTCCCCCCTTGAGTGGAATGCCACAGGAAATTCTCTGACCTTATTTCTGGGTTTCTTCATTGCTGTACATATTGCAAAATAAATCTCAGCAGAGTGCACAATAGTGTCGCCTACAACCAATTACCATCATAAATTGCTTTGTAAACACCCCACAATAAAACAATTTATTTTAGTGAATAAAATCCATTTCAGTCCAACACTGAGTTTAAATATAGCATGGGATCCACCTAAACCACAGTAGCATTTAATTGCTACTCAGTTTGCATAATATATACAAATTAATGTAGACTCAAGAATTAGCATTTTCATATGGTTTACTGGAAACAAAAAAAGGCATAAAACTGTATGGTTGTTTTAGCAATCTAAACATTATTTTTGTGAGCCACTGACAACTTGAGCGAGCCTTTCACAAAAAATGGGGACTATAAAAACACATTGACACTAGTTTGTGCATTGGGCCTTTCCCATAACTCTAAAATCTAGACTTTTATTAGGTTCTTCTCCTGTATTACTGATTAAAAGGGAGCCGTGTCCAATGTGTCCCATTCACTATGATCGACCCTTACTTGGCTAAGTGTCATTCTTTTATAAAGTGAAACTTTCAGTGCACAGGTAAGGAGCTGGACTGGCAGCCCCAGCAGGGCAGCTCGCCATGTCTTCAGAAAATAGGTCATGCAGACTTGCCTGAGTAGAACCATGACTAGCTTCCCCCAACAGGTTCCACTCAACATACTGCGGTACCGGTCCAGTGAGCCGTCGGCTCAATCTCCACGTTCATTTAAGCCGTGACTTCTCTACTAAGAAAACTCAAGCGAGAGAGTCCTTACTCTTAGATGGCACCCAGTAAGCCAGCTCTGGGCCACTATGTGGGCCCCACGTCTTCTTAGCATAATGGCTATCTCAAGATCTGTGCCAGCGTTGGCTCCAAACCAAGGAGCTAATGTCAGGGTGTGGCTATAGTGTCTGGGCAAGAGTAACCTCCAGGGCAATTTGCCACCGTTTTGTCCCCTAGCCAGGGGGGTGGCATGACATACAGCATCTCCTCCACTCCTCTCTTCCTGCCAACCACATACAGGAACCGAACCATGTGATGCTAATGCAGATGGGCTTCTGTGAGTGTGCAACACTCTTTTCTTTCTACCTGTCTTCTAGCCTTTTATTCTTTTGCTCTCCTCCATGCAGTGGAATTCAGGGGGGAGGCACCTGGCCCATTAAGTGGCACTGAAGGTGAAGAAACAATTTGAAGTCACAGTGAAAAGGCCTTAGGCCAATACATATATAATACAGGGCTTGCTCCTGATCTCATTGAGGTCAGTGGGAGTGTGGTTATTGACTTCAATCGGAGCAGGGCTTGGCTCATAGCATCCCACATCTTCCTGACGGCTTGCATTCAGGTCTGTCCGAACAAGCAATTTTTCTGATGCTCTGAGAGTCAGGTAGTAAGTCAAGCCATCACACTAATTTGAACCTTGGATTCTAACGCAGTGTTCCAAATCGAGTAGCACAAGATTGGCTCATTCTCAGACATTATCAAGTAGTGATTTAGTTTCCTTAAATCCTGAGATTTCTTTGATAAAGAAAGTCTGCTGCAGCATCAAAAGTGAATGAGGTTACTTTATATGACCGCCACAGTCTGTTTGGACTTCCTTCCAGCTTAGCTTCTTCAGAAAAGGCAGAACCTATATTAAATTACAGTATATAACCACAGTGTGTCCCTGACTTCTAGGCAGGTTCCTTTTCAGTTTAAGAGGTCAGCAACTAAGCCCTTACTTCAGAAGCCTTCTCCTCCTAAGGAATCTCCTATTCATTATTACCCTATTTCCAGATTACGTTCCTTGGCAGAGGTGCACGAACGGGCTCTATCAGTGAAGTTGCAATCCTGCCTCAGTAGCGATGTTTCTTTCTGAGAAGTTTCTACCTTGTTTTAACACTAATCAGAGATCAGAGGCTGTGGGGAGGCCTGGAATGATCTTCTGTTTTGCAGGCTTTCTCTAGAATTGTAGCTATTTTGGGGTTTTGTTTAGATCTGTCGGAGGCTTTCATACCGTTGATCATGTTGTTTTTCTAACCCGCCCTGAACATCTGTTGGCTCTTTCAGAGTCTGCATCATCCTATTTGTTTCTCTTATGTATTTCACTGCTATTCGCTGGCTGCTTTTATTTTAAAACAACCTTTTATTTATTTTAAATATTACAAAAACACACAGAAATCCAACTAATGTAATTTCATACAGGACAACAAATTCATACACACAGTTGTTTCTTTAAATTGCAACGCGATGCGAAAAAGACGACCTGCACACACTAGATTTAAAGGTGGGGTGGGATGGGAAAGGGGATGATGGACACTGGGTTTTTTTCATTATATGAATTACTGTTTTTATAAGATGCCAGATTGACAACCCTGCAAAGTGAAATACGCTATTCAGTCACGGAACAAGTAAACGATGGGAAGCAGCAGTGTAGAGAGGAGCTCAGATTCAAATCTTGAGCTCTTTGATGAGGTTGCCAATGAGAGTGATAATTAGTGCCAGTTGTGGTGGTGGTTCTTGTGCCATTGCTACTGGGAACATCTCTGACACTAAAATTACTTTGCACAGGCCAACGAACAGGATACAGACTAACACGGCTGCTACTCTGAAAGCTATCAAATGGTAAGGACTTTTTGGTCACTGCCACACTGGGTTAGATTCAAACTTAGAAGACAGAGGCACATATCCCCTCGGCCAGGTTGACAAGAATCCCTTTTAGCAGCACTTGGATTATAAAAATGCTGTAGCTCACTGAAGAGTATTGCTCCCTCTTAATTAATAGAGTTGATCTTTGTACATGCCTGGACTACTTCCTGGAGGACAGCAGATTTTGGATTTCCTGAATATCATTTCAAGTCATTCTCTACAGGTCTTTTATTCATTTCAGTCCTTCGTTTCAAACATATTTTCCATTAAAAGTTTAAAAACAAACAAACGAAAAAAACCAGGCATCAACTGCTGGGCCATTTAAATCCAAACTTAACAGTTGAGATGTCTTATTCAGCATTTTTAAAACAATTGTCTTAGGGAATTTTACATCCTGCATTTCTAAAGTTAACTTTAGACACTGCAAAATGCCGTGGGATGCACTAGCATGAAAGGCACTAAAGTACTGCAGGATTTCACTGAAGGTGCACTGCACTGAAATAGGTACAGGTAGACAAACACTGGCAATAATATGAATGCTTGGCAGAGCATTGGAATTGTTTGAATGCAAAGTTTGTTTGGTAGAAAAATGACCTTTTTTCAAAAAATAATTGTATTCACAAATAAAATGTCGACCTTGTTGACATTTTACATTTTTGGTATAAAAAAAGGTGCCACTTTTTTTTAAACAATCAAAAAAAATCAGTATTTTTTAAAAAATCATTTTAAATGGGTCCATTTTAAACAAAAAGCACACTTCTAAATTTTGCATGAAAGTAGTTTATTGACCAGCACTACTGCTTAGACTTTATTAATTAACTACTCTGGTTTGCCACTGATTTTTATGGCTACTTATTGGATCAGTCGAGCATTCTGGCATGTGCTCAGGGTTTAATTTTAAAAACAAGAAAAAATGTGTGCACCTAAATCCCCTTCTACCACTGAAAATTATGAAGCAACTCTGCCAATCACATATGAGGACTATCTCAGTGGGGTGAAATTCATCCATGATGAACAGCCACAGCAATTAAAGATGGCAGGGTCCCAAGGCTGGAATAGCAGAAAGGGGAGGAGGGGCTGTGCAGCAAGCTCTGTATCTGGCCTTTGGTTGGGTGAGTAGTGGCTTTTACTGCCACAACCCCTCCACACGCCACCCATATACAGCCCAGTCACGCAGGCTTTGTGAGTTTGATCTAAAGGCCACTGAAGTCAGTGAAAAGACTCCCACTGACTTTAAAGGGATATAGAACAGGCCCCATGGAGGTGGAATGGATTTCAACTGGCAAGATTGAACACCAGCTCAGAGCTCTAATATATGCAAAGCTTTATTCAAAAAAGATGAAGTAGCTTTTGCTGAATTCTTAGAGCAGCAACAGTGAGTGGGTACAAAAGTGACCAATACCTAGTACAGGCTGAACATGCATCCATCAACCACACAATCATCCACCTTTTTACTAGAATCATATGCAAAACAAAACACAGCATAGAAGAGAGAGAAATCTCACGTTTATCTACTGCTATGGAATGAAAAAGTTGTTACTCATATTCTAAGTTTGTTTAAAAACTAAAACGACAAAGGGATACAATGTGTATTAATAGCTTCTGATTATTTTCTGAACGGTAACTATATTTTCTCAACAGTTTTCAATTACAGATTGCACCCTCAAGTAGATTAATTCTTCTTTGGTGTCTGTTTCTAATAAAAAAATATATATTTCTTATGAATTTAAGTGAGAACATTCATTAGGTTTATAAACAGCCTGAAATGCAGAATCATTTCAAAAACATAGGTTGGATTTTAACCCCAGGTAAGGTGTACATGTCCTCCAATTTCTATGCATCGTATAAGATAAATCTCATGGAATTGAAGAAGGAGGAGAAGAAAGATTTTTTTTCTAGCTAGTCATGCTTCTGAACTAATTGATCCTCATGCCTTTCAAGTACTAATGTATTTTCAGTTATATATTTGTCAAGAGGGTTCAATTGCATTTTGTTTTCTCACAATGGTCTTTGTTTCAACTGTAGGTCATGGAAAAATCAACCTGGACAACTGACTTTACATTTTCACTCTAGAGCTTCTACAACAAACAATTTTAAACTGACGGATAGGAATGCAAGCTTCTCAATTCATTTTTTTTATCAAAAGGAAAAAGACTTATTTTATCCATGATGAAAACATAGACAGTACAGCTGTGTTAGCTGAGTGCCTTAGGTTAAGCCGTAGAGAAACCTTTTTGTGCCCTCCTATGTAAAATGTGAATACTACCCCATGAATGCTATTATGCTTGATTCTTTTATGCTGTCAAGGTGCTTTGAGATCCTGGCTTAACAAGTGTTATTATCAAGGCGTAGGAGTATGTGTAAGAGAACAAATATATGAACGTATTACTTTAGTTGAAAGATGAATAGTTCCATTGTGAGTAGAAATAACTTCAGCCAAAGTTTATGTGTCTGTCAATTCTGTTACCAGACTGACAGTGTACATTTATGTGTTTTATCGCTGTCCCAGTTTTTACAAAGAGAATGCCTACTGGCAGGTACCTTGGATTGCTCCTGGTTGGACAATTCAAAATTCCTTCTTCTGCCATTGATTGCTCTCCCCTCTTATACCTGCCAGCCCTTTCCTGCCCCGGAAGTCGCCTTCAGAACAATCAATGCCTTTGTTAATCCTGATGGTGAGAAGAGATCTCTCTATCCACCCACCACCCCTGGTATAAACAAACTGTGGGACTGGAGAGGGCCTCTATCAGTCAGTCACATATTGGAGGCAACCCTCGCTCCTGCCCTGTTCTTTCCATGAGGTTGAGAGATTTCAGCTGAGGGATCTGTCACCAGAGGGGGCTCACTGAAGTCCTTGTTTGTTCTGGACATTGTTTGAAAGGTGACTGAATTTACTGCTGAGGTCTGTGGTACACAGTACTACTTAATGGATAAAACTGCAGCCATCCACTTAAATCAGTGGTTCTCAACCTCTTCCTTACCATGAGCCCTCGTTACAACAAAAAGCAACTATGGACACTCTAAGGAAAAGAAGGGTGGTCATGGCCATCAAGACCTGTACACAACCCCTAGATTGAGCATCCATGACTCAAACCAGAACCACAAGTGGAGTTTTCTTCCACGGCCTCTCTATCTATGTCTGTCTGCCTGTCTATCTAGGCACTTATGCTACACTAATCGCCATGATATCAGAGCACCAAACACATACAAAACATTACATTATCTCTCTAGATCTATAATTAGTTTCTCTTTTGTAAAAAAAGTGGAACAGGGAGTCAAAGCCCTGAAAGATTATAGATACCCATCTTCCTAAGCCTGACTAAGCCTAAACACACAACAATTATAAGATGGTAAACAGCAGTAATTGTACACTAAATGTCTTTTTAAAGAGCCAAATGTGCACTTAAAGTTTAGCTCCCACTCACTGCAGCTCTAGAACAAACAGTAAATTAGTCAACACAAAACGGAAAGGAAAAAAAACAGCAGGAGCAGCAACAAAAAGGCCGGCAGTCAGTTCCCCAGGCAGGAAGTCACTGTAATTTGCCCCCCACTTTCCCCACCACCACTTTGTAGACATAACCCATGATGGTTTCAGTAAAAACATGCAAGTGCTAAAGCACACGATGCTCTTGTTATACAAATGAAGTCTAGTAATTACCAGACACTGATAGAAAAAGTAGAACCCAGAGAAATATTCACCATCCCACAGCAAAGGAGTTCATCTGCACGGTCCTTTCTCAACAGCTACCAGGCCCGTTGACATATATCAAAGTAAGGAGTTATTTGCACCTGTAGTTCTCAGAGGAGAGCACAGAGTTTCGTGTCCATTATAAGCCACTTTTGGCTTCCTCTTTTCATTGGAACAGGTGGCAGCATAGCCCAGAACATGCATAGCTATTTTTGTCTCACACTTACAAACATGGTTTCAGCCTCCACCAACGCTCAGCATGCCATTCTGGTCCTGTCTACACTGAGATTAGAACCAAGATCACCAGAATCGTGTTTAAACAATGTTCCTATGCTCAGTGTAGAGTAGGTGTTTCCCTCCCATCCCATCCCACAAGGAAGTTATAAAACTACTTTAAAGACCAAGTTACAGCTACCACGATTCAGATTTGAATGTGGTCACATACTTTGGGTTGAACGTGCAATTGCTGAACACTGAGCCTCAAATCCTGCCACTGGGGTGGTGGGGAGTGCCTTGGGGAGTTTTTTCCAGCAACTGAAAAGAAGGCCAAACAGAGGAAATGTGACTCAAAGCTGGAGTAATCTCCAAAGTAAAAGTCCCCTCATCCTGTCCACAGACAAGGGAATGCTGGTTGACTTCATACAGCAGGAGATGTACTACCCTTTCCCAGCCCACTATTTCTCAGCTTCCCAAGATCCTCTGAGCAGCAGTGAAAAGGGAGATCCTGCAAAGCTGGGCTTTATGGGCTGCGAGTGGGTGAGAGGCAAATTGGCTGAATAAATCTTCCCTTCCCTGCACAGCATATCTGCACCAGTTCTACTGTGTGAAGATTCTCCTTACCTGAACTGTGGGGGTGAAGAACTTGCCTCTTACAGAAGAAAACCAGTATGGCTGTAAGAGTTCTTTGTTTGCAAATAACAATATTATTTTATCAATCCCAGAACTTGAGCAAAGGCTGCTTAACCTACTGATTACATGAGCCATTTATAAGCTAAAAATGTAGCTGACAGGGGGACTGAATGGCTCAGGGCATATACAGCCCATCATCTCATAATTACCTGATTTAATTCATCCCAACTTAGGTCAACAGAGTCCGAAAGCTGTTACTGTCTGGAGTTCGTCTACTGACATATGTAAAATGAGTTAATGGTCTCGGTACAGTTTGAAGGGGTCAAAATTCCCCCCAGTAACCCACGTCTTCTTTAAAGCTAGCCAGACACCTGGTTGGAAGTCTCAGCAGAGCTCAAGGAATGAATGGGCATGTAAGCTCTTAAAACATGAGATCTGTAGGGCCTCAGTTTGTCCCTCTGTAAAATGGGGATAATGGCACTGTCTTGCCTCATAGGATATTTGTCAGGAACGAAAGCAGGGCTGGTCGAAAATCGGAATTTCCCATCTGGAACGCTAATATTTCAAAATTTGTTTCCATGCTAAATTGGGATGAGAAGTCAAAATATAATTTCCCCCCACAGTTTTGGAAAAATTCTATTCAGAAATACCAAAATACTTAGTTTCAGTTCAGCTCCACATTAATCTGTAGGCCCTGAGGAGCTGCAATCTCTTATGGGAGTTGTAGGTCAGGTGCTTATGCCCCCATTCTCCTCTGTGGGCTGGGCTCCCTGGCTGGACTACATCTCCCCTGGTATAACATGATTACGTGATTCACGTGATGCACTATGGTCATTCAACCAGAAGGAAGACTACTCAGGGGGACACAGAGTAACGTCACCCTGACCTGAAATGAAAAGTTTTGATTCAGTTTGGCAAATCAAAACGTCTTGATTCAGGTCAGCTTGACTGGAAACAAAATATTTTGCTTTGATTTTCCTAATGGAAATTTTTTTTTTTTGCAGAAACTGCATTTTCCATCTGAAAAATATTTCGAGAGAAAAATCCTGAGCAGCTCTACATTAAAGACCATGAGATGCTCAGATGCTATGGTAATTTGGGCCATGCAGATCTATCCCTAAGATAAAAAGGGCAGAGGTTGTGCCTTTGTTTGTGTTTGCACCACCATCAGAACAAAGAGGACAGCGTAGGCAACTAATAATGGACACTGAAATATCTTCTCATTTCTCTTGGGTCCCGGTTTGAGCACATTAAAAGAACCTTGCTCTGTCAATGCCA